>NC_090801.1:56851137-57162115 GCF_036512215.1 Solanum lycopersicum | reverse complement strand
AGAATTTAGATATTCAAAAACTAGATGAAAAGTTCTATAAATTGCAATTTTTTGCATATCAATATGATGAAAAATACATCTTAAAATGTTAGTCAAAGTTTTTAAAGTTTGATTCTATATATAGAAACCATGACAAACAACACCGGATGGAGGGAGTATTAAATTAGTAACATATACTGCATTAGTATCATTAAGGCTGATAATTTTTGCTTAATTGATACTAAACCAATATCATATATTGTATTGATATCATTAAGGCTGGTAATTTTGCTTAATTTGATATATATATATATATATATATATATATATATATATATATATATATATATGTATGTATGTATGTATACACACACATATAAAAGGGAAATTATCAGTGTTAATAATACCAATACAATAATATGATATCGATTTAGTATCAGTTAAGCGAAATTAGTTGAGAATATATAATGTAATCATTTAGTGAGGGTATAAATATAAAGTGGTACAAGTTTGTAACATATTTACTTAGTTTCCCCTAATTTTAACTCCTAAATTGGTCCAATTCACAACGCATAAAAAAAAATCCGAAATACGGCCCATTTGATCCTCGTAAACTTCACCACTGATTCTATATAAACAGACGATCACTCTTCTTTACAAATTATTCTTAACCCTAATTCATTTTTACTTCCGTCGGCCGTTGCTCTAACTCTCCTTTTTCTCTTCCTTTCAGTCGATAAACCCTAACAAACCTCTTCAAGCAATGTCTATTCAACTATGAATTTATATATTCTTTTCAGTTCTGAACCATTTTTTTCACTTTCTTATTCTCCTTTATCGATGTGTCGTGAAGTTCATATATAAAAAAATACTTAAATCTAAGAAGAGGCTTCGTCAACCATAGATCCAAAAGAGGAAAGAAAACAAAGATATCGCGAAACATAAATGAAATTATTTAAATATTAGTTTAATGGGTAATACTATTTATATTCTCATTGAATACTGATTGATTTATTTTTGTTTGTATAATTTATTTTAATAATTTCTTTTTTGTTATTGAAAAGGAAAACGAGGAAGGAGATTACTGAGTGGAGAATTGAACTCTCACCAACAAGGTTTCAGGTAGTCAATCTTAGTTACTAAAATTTTTCTTAATATTGTATATCTTAGTCTCTTGTCTATTTTTTAATTTATTTTCAACAGGCTTTGTGTTTTATCTCAATTCCGAACTTCTTAATTTAAAGTTCATACACATACAAAATCATAGATGCGCAAAGTATCTAATATATATATTAAGTAGGTGTTTGGTCATGCGATATCATATCACGATATGAAATCGTGAGATGGAATCAACTTTGGACATGTGATTTCACGCTGATTCCATCTCATGATATCATATCATGTTATAGAATACCCTATTCTTAAAAAATCATGATATGAGAATTTTATATTATGATTTAAAAAATTTTAATTACAAAGCTGGACCTACAATTTATATTTTGTTAAAAACAACCCCACATAATATCTACTAAACATTTATTTCATATGTAAATAAAATTAATTATTCATATCATTATTTTTTAAAATTTATTATTCTCACCAATATAAAATTTTTGTTGCTTTCAATTTGATGAATATACTTGATAAAGTATAAGAATTAATTTGGTGAATATAACTATAAATGGAGGGAGAAATACTTTTTTTATTTTTTCATAGTAAAAAAACTTCTCTTTCGGCTACATGTGAAAATATTTAAAGCAATTTAATATGAAAAATTAAAGGACAAAAAACTAGTGATGTATGTTTGATAATCACTACTTCTAATATGTTTGATTTTAGCATGAAATTAATGTTCTGAAAATGTGCAATTGCACATAAGTGAAACAACGAATGAACCATTTAATATAAACACACGAGTGAAAATTGTCTTAACTTGTACAGTATTACATAACTATTTGTGAATACCATTAGGGTGATAAAATTATAAATAGTTTCATTTCATCCTATCATATCATGATTTATACTATGATTCCATATCGCACGACCAAACAAGCCCTTAGTGGGAGATATATTTTTGGGAGAGAATATTGTGGGACCCACACTCGAGCATGCCTATATATATATACCCTTCTCTTATTAAATTCTTACTTCAACTATTTTTGTTTCAAAAAAAACATATCATTTTCTTCTCATATATACTTCATTTTTCATGGCTGAAGAATTTCAAGAAAGCGAAATTCTTTTTCCTCAAGAGCATGAAATGGAGCTTCAAAATTCTGCTGACGAGGAAGAAGATGAATTTGAGTTTCAAGTTCGGCATTATAACAACAACGTATCCATGATACGAAAAATAATTATGAAGCAAGATGTTGAGTCAACACCCATGAACAAAGCTTCATTCTTCATGGACAACTTTTTCGAAGATGAGTATGAGGATGATGAAATGGTACCACCCGATGTGATAATTGAACGGAGAGTTATTAGAAGAATGATGGCATTTTCAATTTGCATCGGCTACGGAGGAACGCTCAAAGGAATTTGATTCAAGCAAGAGACTTAATTCTAAGGATGACTGGTTTTATTGAAACATGAATTTAGAGTTTAGTTTCTCGTTTTTTAAGAAATAGTATGAAAAAAAGTTAATAGAAAAGAGAAAAGATTTATTTACTTTTTTTTCTTAATTAGTAAATGTAACATTGATGGATTACCAATTCAATTTCTCCATTACTCATGTAATAGAAAGTTTGAAAATTTTGATGATGATTCTTGAAAAAATTATACATGTTTCCTGTAAGTAAATTCAAGTTGTTTTAACCAAAAAAAAAAGAAAGAAAGAAAATTCAAGTTGTTAAAATGTTACTTCTTCTGTTTTTAATTACTTTTTTTTTTAAGTTGTTCTTAATGCTTGTCCATTTTGACAAATCAAGAAAGAATACTTGTTATATCCTCAATTAATTACTTTGTATAGAATTTTTTGAAAATATTAAATTTTTAATTCATTCATTTCATGATTAATAAGAATAAAATAACAAATTCATTATGTATATAAGTGTGTCCTTAATTGATGTGTTAATTTAAAAGTGAACAGATAACTAAAGACTGAGCAAATATAATTTGACATTACCTATGCCAATGAGGTAATATATATGTTACCTTTAATTTTTCTCACTTATGTTTGAGGTAATATATGTTACCTTTAATTTTTGTCACTTATGTTTGAACATCAGATAAAACCCAGCACAAACAGTTCTTCATAAGTGGTGACAAAACTTTGGTTATGAGTGGTAAGTTTCTTTTAATTCTTGGATTCATAATATTAAGATTTTAATTTGAAGCACCAATTATAATATAAGAATCATTATTATTTTAATTTCTTCTTAAACAAGAATTCAAAAAAATGATTTATATGCTTTATTTGATTGTTTAAAATTAAGATGCTCAATTTCGTGATTGTTTTGACATTAATAACTATAATTTAAGTGTATTAGGAGTGATCAATGTTAAATTTAGCACATAAATCATGTGAATATGATATGTTGTTGCATGCTCTACTTTTTTGTTTGGATACTATTGACATATTCATTATATAATTCTAAAAGTAAAAAAGATTTCAGTTAAAGATTTGTTATTAAAATTTGTCCCAAATAAAATCTATATGACATATATTACACATTAGTGGTATAAATATCATAATGATATATCAATTAATATACAAGTGCGAGGTTCCTAAGTTAAAATTTATTTTCGTTTCCTGTTGGTGCTATCAGCGCTCGATATATATAGCTTCGATTAACAAAAAATTGCGTTGTGTATAATTTATTTAAGAAAATAAACAATATTAATTTATTTAATTTTTTGATATTCAAAATTTGAATTTAATTTTAATTAATGATGAAGATATTTTATTTATTGCATCAGAACTTTTTTATTCTTCTTATTTGCGACGATTTAACAAAGTTCTTCCACAAATAGTTTTCAAACATATCTTATTATCAATACTTTTAAATTTATTTTCGAGGCAAGTTTTGAAACAGAACTTACTCTGCGATATAAAAAGCTTAAATCAAAGGATACATTCTGAAATAAAGTGTAAGTAAGCCCGGGGAATAAATTTTCTACAAAATGACATGTCAACAAACAATCTGAAATTTCCTTATTTTTACAACATATTAATTAAGAATGACAACCATATTATGACATATCAAGGACTATATAGGGAACAATTTGAAATTGATTTTCTTTTCTTAATCGTTTTCATGTTTTTCTTTTCATGTGTAGTGTTTTATTATGAATTCTACTTGAATAAATATATATACCTACCAAGTTAGAGTATTTAATATTACGAGGTCCGTTTCTATTACCCAAAAAAAAAAAGGATCAATGTCATTTTAATAAAATAAAGTATGATTAGTGTCCACATTTTCCTTTTAAAATAATATATATAGTGCAATACATTTTCATAGAATATTTTTTCTTGAAAGAATAAATATTCATCAGCAAGAAATTTAGACTTAACAAATATTGAGTGATTGTTAGGAAGCGAAATGCACATTGTGCTATGTACGTGGTAACTGCTTGCGGATATTCAACTAATGCTCTCAAAATTTAACCTCATTCTGAAACTACTCTTTGTTATTTTAAAGCGAAAAATAATAGTCATGAAATAATTATAAAATTTTATCGTGGAATTTACTGATTTAATTTATAATATAGTGACGTAAAATAGTAGTCGAAGGAGAAAAAAAAATAGAGAATAGCGTAGTTAAGGGCTATATCTATATTTCATAGAATATAATTAATTTGGGAGTTTATTAGAGGAAGTAATATGATTCACTTTAGGTAAGGAATATGAGAATGACATTTTCTATGACTGAAAATAACAAAGACATAATCAAAGTTACATTCCATAAACTAAATTAAGAAATAATGGCAATCAATAGAATTTGTATTTTGACATTGTGTAAATTTAGCTTTTGAATTTCATTTTCAAAAGCACCAGTGATTGGAAAAACACTCTGGCACAGGTGAAATGACACCATAATAATAAAAGGGGTATTTAATAGCAATAGATATTTCTATTAATACTCTCCGTATTATATTATTATCGAGTTCGAAGTCTAATAGGTATAAAATATTAACAAAAAATATTAAAATGATATATAAATTTTTAATTTAATCAAAACAGTAATCGCTGGTGGAGCAGCGTTTGCTCGCCAGAAAAAGCAAAATCACTGCAACACCAACGATTTGATAATTATTTGCTTCATATTTTAATAATTTATTATTGTTTGGAGTATTGATTCTAATAATTGGAGTCCGAAACTCAAAGGGTAAAAATATTAACAAAAATTCCAAAACGGTATATAAAATTTTATATAAACCAAAACGGTAAAATCGCTGCCGACGCAGCGATTTACTTCGACTGAAAAAGTAAAATCGCTGCTGAGGCAGCGATTTTGCCAAAAAAAAATTTTTTAATAAAAAAATGAAATCGCTGCTCAAGCAGCGATTTCAAAATGTTTCTTCTTACAAATCGCTGCCCCTGGCAGCGATTTAACATTATTTTTTAATTTTCTTTTTTTTTAAAAAAAATAAGGTATATCGCTGCTCTGACAGCGATTTACGAAGAAAATTTTTTTTTTCTTTAAAATCGCTGCAAGTGCAGCGATTTATAAAAAAAAATAAAATTTTGCAATATAAATCGCTGCCTTAGCAGCGATTTATAAAAATTAAAAAAAAAATTTGATATAAATCGCTGCTCTAGCAGCGATTTATATCAAAAATTTTTTTTTATAAATCGCTGCTTAGGCAGCGATTTATTTAAAAAAAAAAAAAATTGTTATTAAATCGCTGAGCGATTTTTTAAATAAAAAATTTTTTAAAAATGTTAACTTATGTTTATAATTTATAAGAAAATATACATTATTTTAAAAAAATTAAAAATAAGTAAATATATTTTCTTTCTAAAAAAAATATTATATTGAATTTAAATTTAAATAATATTTGAATTCAAATAATTAATTTAAAATTAAATGAGAAAAATTATTTAATTTTTTTTAAAACAAAATTATATACTTTTATATATATATATATATATATATATATATATATATATATATATATATATAAAGTGAAAAGGATCACATGACAATAGTAAAATTTTTTGTTTTTATTGTATAATTTGAAGAAAATTTTCACAAGTTAAAGTGGATGACATCACAATAGTAAACCTTTGTTTTTATTGTAAGTTTTAAAAAAAATATTCACATGTAAATAGTACATCATACTTTGAATTCTATAAATTGGTACTTCAATTTTTCATACTTTGAATTCTATAAATTGGTAGTTCAATCTTCCAATCCAATCTACTTTCAATCTTCCACAATCTTAAAATTCTTGTTATTCTTCAAATTTTCTAAAGTTTTTAAAAGCATTTTCCTTATAAGGTGAGTTTAAATTTATTTTATTTTTAATTTATTTTAATTAGTTTTATACTTTTATATGATATTGTTTGATATATTCAATCGTTTGATACTTATATTAATGTTAATTTTTATTTTTATTTTTTGTGTATAGATATGGATCCATCAAATTTATACGTACATCCTGGTCCAGTAGAGCATGATGTATTAAAAATTCAAGTTCATCATCGTTCCGAAGGAATTTGGAATGGTAGCATAAAAGAAGAGAGATGTTGCTTATATACGCGTCGTGGTGATATTGAATTTTGGCAACATTTAAAATATCATCCATTACATTCTCGCATCCTTCAATATTTTGAAAATTGTAGATTTAAAGGAATTCTTGATGTTGGATGTGTGCCGTATGACTCCGGATTAATTTCTGCTTTAATTGAAAGGTGGCGTTCGGAAACTCATACTTTTCACATGCGAACTGGCGAGGCTACCATAACTTTACAAGATATTGAAATTTTATTCGGAATGGTAGTAGATGGTAGTCCTATAATTTTAAATGGAGCTGATTCTTTAGGGATTATAGGTAGACAAGAAATGATTTTTCAATTAACAGGATGGTTACCCGATACTAGTTGTTTTTCTGGTGTTAGTAGATTGTCAACATATAAATTGATTGAGTATATCGAAGGTTTGGAAGTTATTAACGATAACTCAACTGAGCATGAAGTTCAACAAAGATTTAGATTATATTTATTATGGTTATGTGGTGGATCAATATTTCCGGATAAATCTAATAATAAGATTAATTTGGACATTTTGATTGACATGAGAAATTTAGATTTAATGTCAACTCAAGCATGGGGATCGGCCGCATTATCATATTTGTATAATTGTTTATGCCGTGTGTCAATGAAAAAATCAAATGAAGTTTGTGGATTTCTCTCTTTAGTGCAGGTATACATATTTTTTTGATTAAATATTTTTTATATACTAGTAATATGCACTTTTAAATTTAAGTGCATTATAAGTAATGGTGAATTTATTTATTGTAGATTTGGGCATGGGAAAGAATTATTTCCCTGCAACCATTGCCAAAGCCTCTAAGAACCAATCAATTTGAGGCTTTAACTGCACTTGCACGTAAATGGACGCGACGTAGAAATCATCAAAATGAGGCACGAACTGTAATCGGTGTGATTAGGGATGTACTTGATAATCTAACTGATGAACAGGTATTTAATATTATTAGTATCTTATACTTTTCATATTTTATTTTATTTTAAATAAGAATATATTTTTTTCTGCCAATGTTGTTTTTATAATTATCTTACTTAATTATTTTTTTATAGTTTATTTGGCAGCCTTATTCGGAAGATGTTATTAATGGATTGCCTGAGTGGTGTCGGTCAGGACAACGTGTCTGGATGGCACAGGTGCCACTGATTTATGGAATTTATCGTGAGTGGCACATGGTTGATCGTGTTGTGAGACAGTTCGGTTATTTACAACATATTCCTGGACCGTGTACCCAATTTTCCGAATATCATTTTAAGCGTGATAAACGATCAAAAATAAAACAAGAAGATATAGATGTATTTAACTATACACAATATTTATGGGAACAACGTCAAAATCGTATATTTCGACCTCCATTTGTAAGCGATCAAACAGATTACTTCCGTTGGTACATGAGGCATACCCGCATGGTCATTGGAAATCCACAACATGTTGTACAAAAAGGGTATCAACACATGGCAGGAAGACATGAGGCATTAGTATGTATATTACATAAATTTCAAATTATTATGTCAATCTTTAATAATTTTTTTTATTAATATTTGTTTATTCATTATAGGCTAGAGGTCATGAAATGCAGTATCGTCGAGCTCGGATGATTGAAAATGATGAAAATCAATCTAATGAAATGAGACAATATGCAGCGGAAGTCGCTCGTATTTCAATGGAGTCAATGAATGCGGCCTTTCAGGGAACGCGATTGAGCTTTGATCATGATTACAATCCTCCCACTCAATACGATGAACCACCACCAGTACAAGTATCTCGCCGATCACGATAAACAACACCGAGAGAGGGTGCTCGTCGAGGTAGAAGGACCACTAGTGAAACAGCTGATTTTTCTGCAGGGCCCTCTAACACTAATGTGGCGACTCCCGAGCCTTATTATCCCACATTTGATTTTTCTGTAGGGCCCTCTAACACTAATCCGAATTTTTCTAGTCAGCAAACAGTTGGTTTTGTAACTTCGCAGGTTCCAATATCTGGGTTTGCACAATTTAGTGGTTCTCAATATGGTTTTCAACATGGTATGCGTGAATTTCCGATACATAATTCTCCATTTGGTGGAAGATTGAATTTTTCGAATGTAAGTATAATTATTTTCATACAATTTTTTAATTTTTTATAAATTTTTTTATTTTTATTGCATGTTTATTTGATTATATTATGTTATATTGTATTATAGGTAACTGCGTTTGATGATTCAAGATTTAATGCTGGGGCTTCACAAAATTTAGTTCTTAATAGACAAAATCCACCTCGGAGAACATCTAGGCTACACAAATCAACTAGATGTGGAACAGGCAGTCACTATCAAAATGAGGAAGATTTTGAAAATGAAGATGAAAATGAAGATGAGAATGAAGATGTAGAAGATTCGGATTCAGAAGAATAATTTTTTTTATGCACCTTTATTCTAAAAGGCTGAAGATTCGAATTTTGAAATATGTAAATTTTGTTGTTTCGTGCAAGTTTGAACAAAGTAATGAGATTATGTTTGAACAAGTTTGCTGGATTTACTTTTCTTTTTGTAATAGGTCAAATCAATACTTTTTATGTTATGTCAAATCAATACTTTTTATATTAGGTCAAATCATTATTTTTTAATAGAGTTCAAATCAGTAATATAATAATAATGTAAAGATATTATACGTACAATATTTAAAATGCACAAGACAAATTAAATTCATGTTAACAAATAAATATAAAAGATATATCATATGTCAAATCAATACTTTTTGTCAACATTTTTGTATGTTTGAACAAGTTTGCAGGATTTACTTTTTTTTATCTCAAATCAATACTTTTTGTCAACATTTTTGTATGTTTGAACAAGTTTGCAGGATTCACTTTTTTTTATCATAAGTCAAATCAATACTTTTTATGTTAAGTCAAATCAATACTTTTTATATTAGGTAAAATCATTATTTTTTACGTACAATATTTAAAATGCGGAAGACAAATTAAATTCATGTCAACAAATAAATATAAAAGATATATCATATGTCAAATCAATACTTTTTGTCAACATTTTTGTATGTTTGAACAAGTTTGCAGGATTTACTTTTTTTTTATCTCAAATCAATACTTTTTGTCAACATTTTTGTATGTTTGAACAAGTTTGCAGAATTCACTTTTTTTTATCATAAGTCAAATCAATACTTTTTATGTTAAGTCAAATCAATACTTTTTATATTAGGTAAAATCATTATTTTTTACGTACAATATTTAAAATGCGGAAGACAAATTAAATTCATGTCAACAAATAAATATAAAAGATATATCATATGTCAAATCAATACTTTTTGTCAACATTTTTGTATGTTTGAACAAGTTTGCAGGATTTACTTTTTTTTATCTCAAATCAATACTTTTTGTCAACATTTTTGTATGTTTGAACAAGTTTGGAGGATTCACTTTTTTTTTTATCATAAGTCAAATCAATACTTTTTATATTAAGTCAAATCAATACTTTTTATATTAGGTAAAATCATTATTTTTTACGTACAATATTTAAAATGCGGAAGACAAATTAAATTCATGTCAACAAATAAATATAAAAGATATATCATAATATTAATAACAAGATAATAAAAACACATTAACCTTAAAAACATATACAAAATATTTAAAATCGAGTAGGACATCGTGCCTTTGTGTGACCTGTCTCCTTACAAACACTACATTTTCTAGTCATGCGAGCCGGAGCTATATCCATATCATTCTTAAGTCGGCTTCTTCCTTGCGTACCACTTGTCCGCAAATATTCAGTATTTGCAATTAAATTAAAAGGAGCTGGTGGCCAATACATTTCATCACCCACTGGATTAAATGTCTCACTGTATGTTCGTTTGTAATATTTTGCACTGTAGAATTTACTTACATAAGATTTTGGCTCAATTCCGCGAAGTCCACAAAATTTGATGGCATGCGAACAAGGCATATGATAGTTTCTCCATTTTCCACAAGAACATTTCTTACCTTTTGCAGTAACCTTGTGGACATTTCCACCTTTACCATCATGAGCAAAAGTAAGAATTTCAAAAACTCCATCACCTGTGTTGTAAGTCATCATATCTGTGTGCCCTTGAGCTCTTTGATAATAATCATTAAATTTTTTATCTATCGCAAGTGGCCATGGCATATTACTTTAAAGTAATGCAATTGCAAGATTGTTTCTTTCGACAAAACGATCAACGAGAGCTTTGAACGTCATTCGAACCATGGCAGTCACAGGAAGCCCCCGAGCTTTTTTCAATAAACCATTATATGACTCAGACACATTTGTCGTCATGGCACCCCATCTACGACCACCATCCTTATACATCGTCCATTTTTCCAAAGGAAATTCATTTAACCATTCATATGCTGCAGGAGACAATGTTTTGATTTGTTGCATCCGTTGCATAAACTTTTTCTCCTGATGCTCAGTAGCAGCCAACCACATTAGATTTTTGAGTTCACTATTTACAAATTTTTTATTAAAATTTGCTTTTAAGTGTCGAACACAAAATCTATGATATGTGTTGGGTGGACTCAACCAATCATAAGATTGAACGCACTGCAAGATTCCTTGATGACGATCAGAAATAAGACCAATTCCTTGTCGTTCACAAACTACATGTGTCCATAATAAGTTGAGAAACCATGACCAAGACTCAAAACTCTCACGTGCAACTAAAGCATATGCAAGTGGAAAAATATTTCCATTCGCATCAATTCCAACCGCAATTAACAATTTGATATCATACAAACCATAAAGATGTGTGCCGTCGATAGAAATGACCGGCCTACAACTTTTGAAACCATCAATGCTCTGTTTAAAAGCCCAAAAAAGAAATTTAAAAATTTGCTCACCTTGCATTGTTGTAGAATGATGCTCCCACTCAATAATAGTGCCTGGATTGAATAATTGTAATGCAGCCATGTATCGAGGTAATGCCTTAAATGAACTTTCAAAATCACCATAAACCATTCGAAATGCTTTTCTTCGACCTTTTTGTGCTTTTCTGTAACTAGGAGTATAGTGATGTTTTCCTTTGATAATTTCACGGATCATCTTAATATTTATGTTTTCCTGTCTTCCACATACCGCTTGAAATCTCTCTAAACCGAATCATCCAATCACACCCTAACTCATGACGCTTGCAAATAACTTTCCAACTTTTACTTTTGGATTGATCACAAAGAAATTCTTTTTTAATAGCAAGACTATATGCTCTTACTGCAGATTTCATTTGCATCTTATTCATAAATAACATACCTAGTTGCATATACAAATTAAATTAATCAACATGCAATAAATAAATAAATAAACAACTATAAAATATTTAGTTTTCAACAATCGAACCTGACTGGATATGTTTAGGATTGTTTGAATTCCAAAGTGCCGTTCGAATGGAACCGTCATCTCTCGTGTACATAAAATCTTCTGCATTTTCGTCAGTGTGATCTAAGTATGGAATCGCTGTAGAATGATAATTAATACTTTGATCTTCAATGGATGCATTAGGTGCATTATCCACATTATCATCATCGCCGTCATACATATCATCACTGTCTGTTAATTCATGCTCGGAAGGTTCATCATTGTGCAACTAACCAACTCGTTCATCACCCATAACATTGTTATTTACAATTTGTGTACAATAACTCACTGCATTTTGAATTTGATCATACCTATAAAAATAATAATATAAATATATTACATATAAGAAAAATAATTTTTAAGAAATAAGAAAACATTACTTTATTTACCTATTAGTTGAATCCGATGAGAAACAATTCAAATGACTGAAATTTTGGCTAGACTCTCCCATAATATTCAAATGTTTTTACCTAAAATTGTTGGTAGATTGGAAGATTGAAAGTAATATGAATATGAAGGATAAGTTCCAATTTATAGAATTGAAAGTCTCATGTACTATTTACATGTGAACTTCTTCAACTATTTACGATAAAAAAACAAATTTTACTATTGTCATGTGATCCTTTTCACTTTATATATATATATATATATATATATATATATATATATATATATAAATATAAAAGTATATAATTTTGTTTTAAAAAAAAATTAAATAATTTTTCTCATTTAATTTTAAATTAATTATTTGAATTCAAATATTATTTAAATTTAAATTCAATATAATATTTTTTTTAGAAAGAAAATATATTTACTTATTTTTAATTTTTTTAAAATAATGTATATTTTCTTATAAATTATAAACATAAGTTAACATTTTTCAAATTATACAATAAAAACAAAAAATTTTACTATTGTCACATTCCGACACTGTATGTGGGATCGAAGTGTCACATTCCGACACAATAACATTAAGGAAATGAATCTTGAATTAACTTAATATATTCAATCTCAAAGAACCCATTTTCCAAATGACTATGGTATGGAGGCATGAGTCCTCCAAGGTATACTTGATGTTGTGACGATGGTGTACCTACTATGGTGTTGTTGGCATTGGTTCATGTGTGTGTTGTTTGCCATATGTTAAGTATTGTAGTTGATTTTATGTTATTATTCAATATATATTGGTTTCTATTTTGAGTTGGCCGATGATACCTACTCAGTACGTGTTCCTTGTACTGTCTCCTACTTGTATTTTCTTCTCTGTTCTTTTGTGGAGTGCAGCAAGTGTACCATCGACTTCGACTCGCCTTCAACTCTAGCCAGTCTCCAGCACATCAGAGTTCAGAGTGAGCTATTAATTCTAGCTCGTGCTGGATTCTCTCATTAACGTCTTGATGTCTTTGAATTTCGGACAAGGACCATTTTTTTGCTTATTTTGGTTTCTTAAACACTCTTAGACTTGATAATTTGAAAATAGCTGTCCTTGATGTGATGACTATCAGATTTTGGGATGATAAGTATTAAATTTTAGAAACTTATTTAAATTGAATGTTAGTATCTTTTGGAGCTTCCACATTATTTATATTATTTATAGTTGACTATTGGTATATGTTGGGGTTTAGATGTGTTGGTTCGCCTATCTAAGGAGATAAGTGTGGGTGTCACTCACGAATAATTTTGGATCGTGACACAAAATCAACGCAATTCAAACTTAAACAATCAATATATATATTTTCCTAACTCATAATAGAAATTACAAAAAATTTAAGAACTAAAATAGAAATTGAAGAACACAAGTAGAAGAAAGGGTTGAGAAGCAAAACTCAAAGAAAGGGTTGCATAAATAGTTCTTGGGAAAATTGTATATAATAGTAAACTATTAATTAAAATTAAATGTTATAAACATAGTTTGATTTAATTGTACCCTATAGCAAACTAATTTTTTTTTTGCCTCTCTCCCTGGTGGAATCTCGTTCGCCACTCTCGTTTTAGTTGCAGTCGCGCTTGCCTCTCTCGCTTTTATACAAATACAAATGTATAAAATGCATTTGTGTTTGTATAAAGCGAGAGAAAATTGTATATATTCATATATTTTCGTTCCCCTCTCTCTCCTCTTCCAGATCTCGCTCGTCAATCTCACTCGCGTCTCTCACTTTATACAAATACAAATGTACACATTGTATTTGTATTTGTATAAAGCGAGAGAAAATTATCTATACAAATACAAATACATATATTTTTGTCCTATACTCTTATGATTATACAAATACAATCTTCCCCTACCTAGTTTTCTTTTGTCTTTCTCACTTTATACAACAAAAATTATACAATTGATCTTTTGTATATGTATAACAAATAATACAATTGCTTTCTTTGTATATGTGTAACGAATTATACAACTGCTTTCTTTTTATATGTATAACGAATTATACAACTGTTTTTTTTGTATATGTATAGCGATATATATATATATATATATATATATATATATATTTTATAGAGCGCGATTATGAAAATTATACTTATAGAATACAAATATAATTTTTATATTTGTCATACGTGAAAGTTGCTCGTAGTTCTTTCTTATCTGTTGTCCTTTTAACTAGTTGCTAATTGGGCTTTGTCTGAAATAAACCTTTCTGAAGGCCTTTTAATTTTGTTATTTCTTTTCGGTCTAACAACTAGTCATGCGATATCCGTATAGGTATCGGCATTGCACCGAGACTCCTGGCTCATAACAATTAGTGAGTTTCGAGCTAACAAATGAAAATAAATCTTTTACCACTTAAATAAAATATAAATACATAAATGAAAATTAAAATTTATAATAATTGAGTGTATTATATTATATCTTGTTTTAAAATTATCGGATCTAATTCATTTAACTAAATATTTTTAGATGGATCCTTAACCCATTCATTCATAAACTTAATTCAGTTTAATCAAAGGCGAATTTAGTATTTGATAGCTACGAGTGTAATCATTTTTAAGAAAGTTGTATTTTATCGAAAACTAAAATTTATGGATATCATTTGTCTACTATTTTAAACTAAATTAGCATATATTATTAAAAAATAAGAAAAAAATGACAAACATACCCCGAACTATCATAAATGGTATGGAAATATAATCTGTCATACTTTATGATCTAATTTATGGACGGCAAGAACACCAATGTTTCAAAAGTATGACGAAAGGTATCAGCATATCATTTACGATAATTCAAAAATATATTTATCTTTTTTCCTAAAATTAAATGAAGTTCTTTTTTTTTTTTGTACTTTTCTTAATGAAACCAACATAACCAATGAAAATCTATGAAATGAAATTTAACTTTTTCTGTAGATGATATAGGAAGAATTTTGGGAAATCTATCAAATTCTTTATTTTGAGAGAAAATTTTCAATAAATAACTATATGTCGGTATTGTGACTTTGAAAAAAAAAGTGCTCTTAATATATAGTGCACTATCTTTAATGCAAACTTAGGACTAGTTAATAAAATTGAATTGTAATCCACAAATAATTAGACTAATAATATGTTTCTTGATTTCGCTATTCTAAATAATTTTAAAAATTAAGAAAAGAGTAACATTAAATGGATGAATTAAAAATGCTTAAACTATATTCAAATAAAAAAATTTAAGATCAGAAAAAACAAAACAAACATATAATTTAAATAAAAATAAGTTTGTGAAATAAAAAAGAAATTGATGAAAAAAAGAGCTATAGCAAACGGTTAAAAGATATCATAAGGGACTATCCACAAAAATAATAAAGGGAAAAAAATAAAATAAAGCCTTTATAGTCCCCATATAATTTGTTGAGCGTCGTGTTTTTTATCATATTAATATTTCTATATACAAGATTATCAATATGTATGCTAAATTTTAGTCAAGCTATTTTAAAATTCAATTTATAGGTAGATTTCTAATTTGAATATGTTAGTATCTATTCAAATCACCTTATTTGACACCTTTAAAGTAAATAAATTGAGCATAATTTTAATATTTTTAAATTTAATTCATGTCATACTGATTAATGTACTAATTAATATCTTAAAATTCAAGTCACATATTTGACACCTCAAGTATTATTTATTGAGTTGTAAAGAAAAAAAAATTAAAAATTAATTTGTCGAACTCTGATTTTAATTTATACAAAATTAATTTAAACTAAGTCGCGCTATTAAAAACTCATAACCCTCCAAATCCAAGTCACACCATCAACACTCCACCACCACTACCACCTCGATCCCGTCCAAATTCAAGTCACACTATTTAACACCCCAAATCTTGTTTGTTGTGTTAAGTGTGTATAAGTATGTTTTTTTTTTTCTTTGGTCATGAGTATAGTGTGTCGTAGAAGATATGTTTGTGAAAAATAATATTCATTGAATTTATAATATACAAAATTGATGACAAGATTTGTCATTTACTGCACGAAAATCAACCACAATATACAGTAGTGATGTGGCACTAAAGTACCTAGTAATAACTCAATAGATATTCTTTTTGGTTGTCTAATACATGCTCACACGTAAAGGACTTGTCATGCTTTAATCATTTGAACTATGTGAGATACAATTTAATCAATTAAATTTTAATCACCTATTAAATCACCATCAAAAACTAAAACTTAATAAAAATCCTAATTGATATCATATTTTACATAAACTATCTACTAAGTAAAATCAGTTATAGTGCATATATGTGTGTGTTTTTTGTAGTAAGATTATTAACAGATTTTCTAACTCATCTTCTTGTAACAATTAAGGTTATTAAAAAATAATAATTTCTTACAATAATTTTTTTTGTTGCTAAATAATCGTATAAGTAACAATGATATATGTGATTTTTTACAAATAAAATCTTGACAATAATTTTTTCTCTAGCATAAATGATTAGCTTTCGACGACAATATAGTTGTTATTGCATAACTTTATTTTACACAATATTTACGTCAACACTTGCTACGCCTTTTTTTCTTATTGCTAAGGCTACATTTGGCAACAACATTGAAATATTACAACAAAAAAATGTTACGTATATTTATCACTCATATTATATCTAAAAATAATATTCTCTATATTATATTATCATAATTATTATTATTATCACCATCATCATTATTATTATTCTATGTATTTTTGAAAATTTTAGTTTCACTTTTAATTCTGACAAAATTGCATATGCATTTGTCATCATGTATTTAACTAATTATTATATTTATTATTACAATTTTTTAGATCAATATCATCTTATATTATGGCGATATTAAGTGTTTTTATATTTAAATAATAACCCTAAATACAAGCTTCGATCACTTTTTTAAAAAATTGGTTAAATTATGTTAACTTTAGCAAAAATTTGCACCTAATTTTAAGGGAAACCTACGTAAATGGGACATAAAATTTAAATTAATTACAAGTGTATACCCAAACTCAAAGTAATTCATGGCACATACTTTTTGCTTAATTGATACTCTCTCTAGCCACTTTTATTTGTCATGTTTAGCTATTTAAAAGTTAATTTGACTAATTTTCAAAATTAAATTAGATTACATTAATTCGATATTAAGCAAAAAAATTTAGATATTCAAAAACTAGATGAAAAGTTCTATAAATTGCAATTTTTTGCATATCAATATGATGAAAAATACATCTTAAAATGTTAGTCAAAGTTCTTAAAGTTTGACTTTATATATAGAAACCATGACAAACAATACCGGATGGAGGAAGTACTAAATTAGTATCATATACCGTATTAGTAAGGCTGATAATTTTTGCTTAATTGATACTAAACCAATATCATATATTGTATTGGTATCATTAAGGCTGGTAATTTTGCTTAACTTGATATATATATATATATATATATATATATATATATATATATATATATATATATATATATATATATATGTATGTATGTATGTATGTATGTATGTATGTATGTATGTATGTACACAGACACATATAAGGGAAATTATCAGTGTTAATAATACCAATACAATATATGATACTGATTTAGTATCAGTTAAGCGAAATTAGTTGAGAATATATAATGTAATCAATTAGTGAGGGTATAAATATAAAGTGGTACAAGTTTGTAATATATTTACTTAGTTTCCCCTAATTTTAATCCTAAATTGGTCCAATTCACAACGCATAAAAAAAACCCGAAATACGGCCCATTTGATCCTCGTAAACTTCACCACTGATTCTATATAAACAGATGATCACTCTTCTTTACAAATTATTCTTAACCCTAATTCATTTTTACTTCCGCCGGCCGTTGCTCTAACTCTCCTTTTTCTTTTCCTTTCAGTCGATAAACCCTAACAAACCTCTTCAAGCAATGTCTATTCAACTATGAATTTATATATTCTTTCAGTTCTAAACCATTTTTTTCACTTTCTTATTCTCCTTTATCGATGAGCCGTGAAGTTCAGATATAAAAATACTTAAATCTGAGAAGGCTTCGTCAACCATAGATCCAAAAGAGGAAAGAAAATAAAGATATCGCGAAACATAAATGAAATTATTTAAATATTAGTTTAATGGGTAATACTATTTATATTTTCATTGAATATTGATTGATTTATTTTTGTTTGTATAATTTATTTTAATAATTTTTTTTTTGTTATTGAAAAGGAAAACGAGGAAGGAGATTACTGAGTGGAGAATTGAACTCTCACCAACAAGGTTTCAGGTAGTCAATCAACTTAGTTACTAAAATTTTCCTTAATATTGTATATCTTAGTCTCTTTGTCAATTTTTTAATTTATTTTTATCAGGCTTTGTGTTTTATCTCAATTCTGAACTTCTTAATTTAAAGTTCATACACATACAAAATCATAGATGCACAAAGTATCTAATATATATATTAAGTAGGGGTTTGGTCATGCGATATCATATCACGATATGAAATCGTGAGATAGAATCAACTTTGGACATGCGATTTCACGCTGATTCCATCTCATGATTTCATATCATGTTATAGAATATCCTATTCTTCAAAAATCATGATATGAGAATTTCATATTATGATTTAAAAAATTTTAATTACAAAGTTGGACCTACAATTTATATTTTGTTAAAAACAACCCCACATTATACCTACTAAACATTTATTTTATATGTAAATAAAATTAATTATTCATATCATTATTTTTTAAAATTTATTGCTCTCACCAATATAGAATTTTTTATTGCTTTCAATTTGATGAATATACATGATAAAGTATAAGAATTGATTTGGCGAATATAAATATAAATGGGGGGAGTAATACTTTTTTGATTTCATAGTAAAAGACCTTCTCTTCCGGCTACGTATGAAAATATTTAAAGCAATTTAATATGAAAAATTAAAGGACAAAACTAATGATGTATGTTTGATAATCACTACTTCTAATATGTTTGATTTTAGTATGAAAATGTTCTAAAAATGTGCAATTGCACATAAGTGAAACAACAAATGAACCATTTAATATAAACACACGAGTGAAAATTGTCTTAACTTGTACAGTGTTACATAACTATTTGTAAATACCAAAAGGGTGATAAAATATTTCTGGTCTATGAGCATGAAAATATAGTTGTGAATGATATTGACCAACAAATGACTCAAAGTAATAATGTCGGTTCATCTTCTCGGTCATACGATCAACAAATACAAGTTGAACGAGTAGAGAAGATGGTTTATACTATATGGGAGGATTATATTTAAGATTAGTACACTACAATTTATGTTTAATTTTTTTTTATTAAATTAAAGTTTGATGAAGTAATTTATTAAATGGAGAATAAATAGCTTTGTAATAATTTATTACGTGATTCTATAAATTTTTGTTTATTTGATAAGATTGAATAAATAATTTGGGTTATTTTAATAATTTTACAGCTTATAGGCTCTTATATTTATGAGAAAATATACAACACAAAAAATTTTATATTGCATGTCCAAATAAAATTACCACTTTATTTCATAATTCCATATTGCATAACCAAACAAGCGCTTAGTAAGTTGGAGAGACTATGGAGACCCACACTCGTGCTTTTAGCATGACATTCAACTAATCACAATGACTATATACACCCTTTTCTCATCTCAAGGTAGGAGAAGGGTATATATACGCATTGGGATTAGTTGAATGATCATGCTAAAAAGCATAAGTGTGGGTGGGTCCCAATATTCTCTCCAAAATTATTTCTCTCGCTAAGGATCGTTTGGTCATGCAATATGAAATTATGGTATGAAATTATGATATGATATCATATTATGAAATCATGAAATGAAGCTAAAGTTGTGTTTGAACATACAATATAAAAATTTTGTGCCGTATATTTTTTCATAAACATAAGAATCTATAAACTGTAAAAACTATAAATAGTTTCATTTCATCCTATCATATCATGATTTTATACTATGATTCCATATCGCATGACCAAACAAGTCCTTAGTGAGAGAAATATTTTTGGGAGAGAATATTGTGGGACCCACACTGGAGCTTTTTAGCATGCCTATATATATACCCTTCTCTTATTAAATTCTCACTTCAACTATTTTTGTTTCAAAAAAACATATCATTTTCTTCTCATATATACTTCATTTTTCATGGCTGAAGAATTTCAAGAAAGCGAAATTCTTTTTCCTCAAGAGCATGAAATGGAGCTTCAAAATTCTGCTGACGAGGAAGAAGCTGAATTTGGGTTTCAAGTTCGGCGTTATAACAACAACGTATCCATGATACGAAAAATAATTATGAAGCAAGATGTTGAGTCCACACCCATGAACAAAGCTTCATTCTTCATGGACAACTTTTTCGAAGATGAGTATGACGATGATGAAATGGTACCACCCGATGTGATAATTAAACGGAGAGTTATTAGAAGAATGATGGCATTTTCAATTTGCATCGGCTACGGAGGGACGCTCAAAAGAAGGAATTTGATTCAAGCAAGAGATTTAATTCTAAGGATGACTGGTTTTATTGAACCATGAATTTAGAGTTTAGTTTCTCGTTTTTTAAGAAATAGTATGAAAAAAAGTTAATAGAAAAGAGAAAAGATTTATTTACTTTTTTTTCTTAATTAGTAAATGTAACATTGATGGATTACCAATTCAATTTTTCCATTACTCATGTAATAGAAAGTTAGAAAATTTTGATGATGATTCTTGAAAAAATTATACATGTTTCCTTCAAGTTGTTAGAATGTTATTCCTTCTGTTTCTAATTATTTGTTATTTTTTCTTTTTTAGTTGTTTTTAATACTTTCTCATTCTGACAAATCACGAAAGAATACCTATTATATTCTCAATTAATTACTTCGTATAGAACTTCTTGAAAATATTAAGTTTTTAATTCATTCATTTCATGATTAATAAGGGTAAAATGACACTCACTATGTATATAAATGTGTTCTTAATTGATGTGTCAATTCAAAAGTGGACAGATAATTAAAGACGGAGCAAATATAATTTGACATTACCTATGCCAATGAGGTAATATATGTTACCTTTAATTTTTCTCACTTATGTTTGAACATCATATAAAACCCCGCACAAACAGTTCTTCATAAGTGGTGACAAAACTTTGGTCTCTTTCAGAAAGTCTAATCAATTATGAGCGGTGAGTTTCTTTTAATTCTTGGATTCATAATATTAAGATTTTAATTTGAAGCACCAATTGTAATATAAGAATCATTATAATTTTAATTTCTTCTTAAACAAGAATTCAAAAAAAAAAAGATTTATATGCTTAATTTGATTGTTTAAAATTAAGATGCTTAATTTCGTGAGTGTTTTGACATTAATAATTATAATTTAAGTGTATTAGGTGTGATCAATGTAAAATTTAGCACATAAATCATGTGAATATGATATGTTGTTGCATGCACTACTTTTTTGTTTGGATACTATTGACATTTCATTATATACTTCTAAAAGTAAAAAAGATTTCAGTTAAAGATTTGTTATTAAAATTTGTCCCAAATAAAATCTATAGGACGTATATTACACATTAGTGGTATAAATATCATCATGGTATAACAATTAATACTTAAGTGCGAGGTTCCTAGGTTAAAATTTATTTTCGTTTCCTATTAGTGCGCTATTAGTGCTCGATATATGTAGCTTCGATTAATAAAAATTTGTGTTGTGTATAATTTATTAAGAAAATAAATAATAATAATTTTTTATTTTTTGATATTCAAAATTTGAATTTAATTTTAATTAATGATGAAGATATTTTATTTGTTACATCAGAACTTTTTTGTTCTTTCTTATATGCGATGATCTAATAAAGTTTCTTCCACGAATATTGTCCAAACATATTTTATAATCAATACTTTTAAACTTCTCTGCAAAATGACATGTCAACAAACAATCTGAAATTTCCTTATTTTTACAACATATTAATTAAGAATGACAACCATATTATGACATATCAAGGACTATATAGGGAACAATTTGAAATTGAATTTTTTTTCTTAGTCGTTTTCATGTTTTTCTTTTCATGTGTAGTGCTTTATTATGAATCTACTTGAATAAATATATAGACCTACCAAATTAGAGTATTTAATATTAAGAGGTCCGTTTCTATTACCCCAAAAAAAAAGGATCATTGTCATTTTAATAAAATAAAGTATGATAAGTGTCCACATTTTCCTTTTAAAATAATATATACAGTGCAATACATTTTCATAGAATATTTTTTCTTAAAAGAATAAATATTCATCAGCAAGAAATTTAGACTTAACAAATATTGAGTGATCGTTATTTGTTAGAAAGCAAAATGCACATTGTGCTATGTACATGTTAACTTCTTGCATGTGGATACTTACCTAATGCTCTCAAAACTGAATCTATTAGCTCTTTGTTATTGGAAAGCGAAATATAATAGTCTTGAAATAATTATAAAATTTTATTGTGGAATTTGCTGATTTAATTTACAATATAGTGACGTGAAATAGTAATCGAAGGAAAGAAAATAGAGAATAGCGTATAGTTAAGGGCTAAATATATTTCATAGAATTGGGAGTTTATAAGAGGAAGTAATACGATTCACTTTAGGTTAGGAATATGAGAATGACTAACTGAAAATAACAGACATAGAGTGTGATTGGTACGGAGGAAAATGTTTTTCTGGAAAATAAGTAGATTTTGGACTTTTTTTTTCATGTTTGATTGGTAACTAGAAAATAATTTTTCGGAAATGATTTAATGTTTAATTTATGAATGAAAAATATTTTTGAGAGACATCTTTTATTTTTACTAGAGTAAAAAATAATTTATGAAATTGAAAATAAAATATTTTTTTTGGGTGGTGGGGGTGGGAGTGGGGTGGGGGTAGTAGATGGGGGCAGGGGGAGGGGATAGGAGTGAAAAAATAAATTTTTGAAGTTGATAGTATTTTTAAAAAATAAAATTAATTTTTAAGGGGGTTGGGGGTGGGTGGGGGGCTGGCCAGGGAAAGGGGGATAGGAGTTTAAAAATAAAAATTTGAAGTTGAAAATATTTTGAAAAACAAAATTAATTTTTTGGGGAGGGGGTGGAGTTGGGGGCTGGCCCGTGGTGGGTGGGTGGGTTAGGCGGTCAGGGATAGAATGAAACATAAAATTTTGAAATTGAAAATATTTTTTAAAAATTTAATGTTTTTTCAACAAAAAAAAATTAATTTAAAATTGGAGGAGAGTTTTTTGAAAACTGTTTTCCTTAATTTTTGAAGGGAAATCATTTTCCTTATTTTGAATACGAAACACACTCATAATCAAAGTCACGTCCATGAACTAAATTAAGAAATAATGGCAATCAATAGAATTTGTATTTTGACATTGTGTAAATTTAGCTTTTGAATTTCATTTTCAAAAGCACCAATCACAGGTGAAATGACACTAAAATAATAAAAGAGATATTTAATAGCAATAAATATTTCCGTTAGCATTTCTCATATTATATTATTGTCATTATATATAGGATAAAAATTATTTATATTATTATCGCTAAAGAATTATCCCATTATCTTGTTCTAGCATGGACCAAACAGTACCTGATAGATGATAGAAATTTTGGTGTTTATACTAAGAACTAGTTACGAAGATTGCGAGTTGTTGTGCACAGACTCAATATTTGTTCACAAATTTACTTTTTAGTGTTACTAATTAAAATATATTAAATCATCTTATTAAGTGTAAAACAAATATTTGATAAATAGAATTAATATTGATAAATTATAAATTGTACTAATTAAATGATTTTAAATTCACTCTAAAATAAATTAAACGTAATATATTTGTATAGTACTCTAGTAGATCATATTTTTGTTTACGTAAATTTTATGTGAATTATTAAGATGTCCATAATTAAAGATTTTTTAATCAAAGTAATTACAAAATATCAAACAAATATATTTGAAAACTTTTTTTCTAACTTACTTTTCACTTTTGAAATTATATTTGAATATATTAGTTTTTCCTTCTTAAATATTTTACTTTCTAAAATTAGTATATTTATACAAAATAGAGATAATACTCAATTACCCCTAGCCTATACCAAAAATCCCTGACTTATTTTTTATGAGGTCCTATTACTCCCTCTAATTTTTTTTTAAAAGTAATTAATTACCACTTTCGTACTTAGGGGTAAAACTTTAAATATAGATTAAGGGGACTGTGATATTTATGGAGCCATACAAAAGAAACTCTCCCTACTTGATTTTTTTTTTCTCTATAAATACATATGAACGGTTGGGGTAACTTCAGGATATTTATTTTTATTTTTGTAATTGTAATTTTAAGAAATATGTCAATTTGGTAGTAAGATATTTTTTTTTTAAAACACCGTGAATTACTCCAACAAAAATGGCAAAATTTGAAATCTTTTTGCCAGGATTTCTTACTTAGACAAATGTGTTCATAGAAATGCATAATAATTGTTTCCTACGTAATTAAGTCTTAATCAAATAGTTATATATTTTAGAAACCTCACAAAGTTATATATTCGTCCAGCTAACGATTTCTGAATGGTATTACCAGTTCCAGTGTTGTAAAAACTTAAACATGCAAAGTTAGTTTTTTAGTTTAAAAAGAAACTTCTTTTGTTGATTCTTGTGAAACATTTTCCAGAAAAGTTTTTTTCAGCTTTTGCTAAATAAGTTACTCTCCCCTGAACTTACACTTGATTTCTTCACCTCACTATCAGAAAAGTAGATATACACAATCATATCAGATAACAATTCCATTCACAATGTACATATAAAACTGCTTATTGATCTTTGAGAAACTTCAATATTCCGTAAACGCATCTCAAATATGGGAATTGAGAAGACTAAAAACATAAGGTGGAGAAGAATCATAAGAAATGAGTAATAAAAATAGAAAACCAAAGTGAAGTAAACCTTCAAATTTCAGGCTGCCGATGAAACGAAAAGATATCCCTATCAGAGCGGATCCTGCATCAGAGAATTGAAACAGTTTTAGTTACCTAGAGGAAAAGAAAAGGGAAACTGTGAATTTGGCCAAAAAAAATGGCTACTCACCTAACAAAATGGAAATTTAGCAGGAGCTGTTAGTTGATTCTAACTCATAGATATCAAGTTGACAATTGCCGAATCCAGTTTATACAAATGCAGGCAGTGTAGTTGCAAGGTTTAGACCTTATGACGTGCTGATAATTGCTTTTGCTTTGTTGGCTTGTACACAAACTTGCTTAGATCCATGTTACTAGCGGACCTTCAGTCAAAGGGTAAATTTAGAGGTGACAGTCAAAAACAGAACTAAACAAAAAGTAGATGTTCAAAATAGTATTACCTATTAGTGCTGGTATTCTTAATATCTTTTAGAGGGGCTCGGAGCCCACTGGCTCGAGAACCATTTGAGGTGTATCTAAATGAAGATATGACCGAAACAAAATTGTCCATTGATTTCTCTGATATTTGAGAATAATGTCCTAAATGAGAGATGTTGGAACCGAATTTCCTTTGTCCATCCTTTGTCTCCTTAGTTGAATCATCTAGGTTGGAGTTGAAGTCGCCTGAAATAGAAAGATGTTTTGATGTCTCTCCTGTAAAAGGATTCTATAAAAGATAACCAACAAAAGCTTAAGGATGAAGGAGATTCTCGATAATTGTATGACAGCCTTTTCTTTGTAAGAAATGGTACAGGAAAAAAAAAGTAAGAAACTATCAAGTGTTATATAATCGAAAGGAGCAGCACTACAGTCACTTGAGAAGCTAAGCTTGAAGAGTCGAGTCGTGGAAAAAGCAGCACTGTCTCAAGAATATCTCCAATCTAGCATATAACAATTATACTTGTCCTAGTTGCCACAATTGGATATAAAAGGGCAAAAACAACTTCATATATATATATATATATATATATATAAAAGAAGCTTTTTGCTTTAGGTTGCAGGTTTAAATTCCCAACTACGCCGTTGCCTCATTAATGTGCTCACTAACTTGTTGGCTGATCTTTTAGTTCTGGTTTTACATTAATATACTGGTAAGCATACCCAGAAACATTTGCTGCTGTGAAAAGAAAGTGCACAGTTCCAGAGATTTCAGCATAAATTAGGAGTGTCAAATGTGGATAGACAATGATGAGTAAAATAATTTTCATATCATTGATGAGTTCAAAATATTGGTTTTGGCCTTCTACATACCTTGACTGCCAGATGTGTCAGCCTCTAAACATTCATCACTTGCATTATCCTATACAAGAAGAGGAAATTAGATGCAACAAGCTGAAAATTTGACCAAATTTCTTATCAATTAGAAATGAAAGATGAAAAGAAAAACACATCGTGGAAAAACAACTTACAGTTTGAACAGTGTCAATGAAGGTAACCTTCCTTTTCTTTAATCTCCTTTCAGAGCAGTCATCTCCTGAAGCCATCTCAGCTGCAACATCCAAGTTGCCCTGAGAACTTTCATTTGCCAAGTTCTTCTGAAAATAAGAACTCCTAACTATTCCTCTTTTGTTCTCTTTCTGTTCAGCATCACCTGCAGGAACTAAAATGAGTTTATTGTCAGAGCCTCAGAGGAAACATCATCCTTGATAAAAAGCTTAGAAATACGTATGTACTGACCATTTTGGGCAGATGGATTGGACTGAAAAAATGAACTTTGTGGAATGGCAATTTTGACTGCTGCAACGACTGCTCCGTCCATTGCATCAGACATAGAATCATAATCATTCTCCCGAATGCTGCTATGAGATTTATCATTGGCAACCAGATTTATCTTACTCTTATCATCTTGAATATCTTCCTTCTTGTTATTCTTCAAAAAATAGCTGCTCCTCACTATCACTTTTTTTTTTGTTGCTCGTATCTTGTTCTCACTTAAATCCAGAGCATGCTCCTTGTGCAATGTGATGCAGGGTTTACATATTGAATGCTGTAGTGGAACAGATTGTCGTCCTAGGCCATTTTCAATTTCTTCCTCTAACAGAATTCCTGCTCAAAGAACACACGGAAAGGAAGTGTCTAAGTGCACTTATTGATCCTTCAATAAAATTTTGTATCTTAGTCTTTACCTTGACTTTTTGACTCCAAACACATGGAAGCTTTCAAGTGAATATCATCATCCACCTAAGGAGAAGAAACTACTATTCAGAAAGATGCTATCAGAATTCCAAAATGATACAACAATGTTATTCTCAGTGTTAACTGCAAAACCATCTTTGCTCACCAGAGGATTGGGGGAGGACATTGACAAGCTCCCGAATTTATACGAATCGGCTCCCTTTCTACTGTCTGCCCAAGCGCTTGAAACTCCAACCTCTGAATTCAGAAGGATAGGGCTAGTTCTTGGGGCCCTAAATTTCTGTTTTGCTTCAAGAGAAGCAGTGCCTATAGTAAACGTTAAGGAACACACAAACCTACCAAAAAGTATCAGAGAATACTATTGTGCCAGTACAAAAAAGTAATCCCAGACTAGTCTGACATTGGCTATATGAGTCCTACATCCGCTCCACTCTACTTGGCCTAACATCTAGCACTACATTCGAACATCAATTGGGTGGGATTAACATAACTCTCATCAGAAAATAAGATTTTACACAGTGTAAATTAACGTAACTCTCATCATAAAAAATGATTTTACACAACTCTCGAAATGTGTCAAAGTAAGTTCTCCACAATAGCTGGGAAACAATCAAACAACAACATACCTAGTGTTGTCCGAGAAGGGTGGAGTGTACGCAGACCATAACCCCTACCCCGTGAGAAAGAGAGGCTGTTCGCAATAGACCCTCAGCTCAATAAAAGCATTTAAAACAGGTTTGAGAAATGCAAAAGTGAAAGAAGCTCCAATGAAAATAAAAACTAATTGGAAATGACTATATGAACCCTCTATATTCATTCAGCCCTAATTAGGCCAATTCAATGCTATTATTGGTAAAAGATTGACCAAAATCAGAGGTCTTTTAAGACTCATACTTATCTTTACACTGATATACATCTTTAACCAGCCAAAAGACTAGTCAAACGTCAAACCTAATATAATGTCCATAACTCTATTCAGAGAAAAGAAAAAAGAGAGATAATTGCAAAATATAGATTTATGCAATAAACAGGAAGAAGAGAAATGATCTATGTTCAGATACATTTAGGCCTTCCCTCCTAAATATGCAAGGTACATAACTAAAGAGTTGTTTGTCGTAAACATGTCAAAAAATGAAGAGAGAATCATTGTTAATGATGCCTTGAGCTCCAAATGACAGTAAGAAGTGTAAAGCTAAGTACTTGTACAATAGGATACAGAAGTAGTTGGTTAGGAGATTTTTCTGTGCAGGCAAATCAAGCTTCCTCCTTTCACCTTCCACTTTGAAGTCATTCAGTTCATAAGTTCTGCTATCCACCAGTTCAGCAGCGTTGCATTCTTTCTGGTGAATTGTAATTCTATAACTTAGAGAAATATAGACTTGATATGAAGTATATCTAAGGTTAATAAAAGGAAAGAAACATTTGTCAGAGGTTACAGATCGGCACACTATCTTCATCAAATTTTGCATAAAGTTGCAAAGAATATTTTCATTTGCATTGAAATGGATGAAGAACTGATAATGCTAAAAGAGGAAGACACAACAAGAAGCACGACATATGTAGGTGTTGTGCATGAAAAAAACCACTAAGTTTTAAAGCCGGCATGCATATCTTCACTAGAACAAGAGATAAAGTCCATATATCCCTCAGAATGTGGCCCTATATTCAAGTACTCTCCCTCTGTGCCATTTTGATTGACCTGCATCGACTTTAGAAGATTTCAAGAGTATTTTTTGATGGATTCGGGGATCTTATATTGAGTTTGGTAGAGAAGGGTATGAAAGTAAAAATGTGAGTTCGAAAGTTGTCGCATCAACTTTAAATTAATACATAGTATGCATGTATTAATTAAGATTAATGGGAGAAGAATTGTCGTTTTAGGAAGAAGACAGCTTTTTGAGAGGGGCAAAAAAATGCAATAGGTCAATGGAGGCGGATAGAAGGAGTGTTTTACCAAGATGGTTAACCATAGGCTGCCTCGAGTTTCCTTCAAACCTCAGTTTATTGGGAACATAATACTGCTGAAGCTAGAGCATAAATGCAAATAATGACGTAGATTTGAAGGGAATGTAGGGAATATCACTCAAAAAGTGATTGGTCTTCTAACTCAAGAGAACTGAAATCAAGAAACTTCATAAACGAAAAGAGGACTAAAATTAAATACCTGAAATGGCATCATAGTGAAAGGATCAATGTCACCTTTTGCTATTCCTTGAGCTACTTCTGTAGGTATCAGCGTTCTCCTGGTTAAGGAATGGATCGTAGAAAAACCTCTGACCATAATAAAGGAGATTGATCGTAACAAGCATCAAAGTTGCATCATAAATAAATATGTAAGGATATGGGCCTAGGAAATCTAGATCTTGACTACCAAGATCAGAGAGCTCGGACAAATGAACTAGATCTTCAGTCATGAGATCATAAACTCGTTGATGCTGGAAGGTCATAATTGCTTTTCTGAAAGATTCTTCATACATAGGAGAAACTGCAGCAGTATTGTACCTCAAGTGCTTAATGACCTGTAAGCAAACAAATTAGTTTCCATTATCATTCTCATGTAAATGTCCAGTACCAAATGCGGGTCAATAGATAAGAGAAGCATATTGAGGAAGAAAACTTTGGCAAAATACATACAAATTTTTCTAAAAAATTCACTTTTCTAATGTTCTAATGATAATACTCACTTTGTCATAACTCTTGAACTTTTTTATAAGTGCATGAGCTTTTTTGAGCCCCATTCCAGGCAAGGACTGCAAATAGTCACAACCACTCAAGATGCACATCTCAAGAAGCATCTGCTTTGTGAAACCTGTTAAACTCAGTTCCTTATTTTGTTCCAGCTTGGAGTACCGAAACTCAAGACCTTGCCCAAACTTATCCATTTTGTAAATGATCTGGATTCAACAAACAATTACCAGGACTTTTATAACAAAGTACAAAAACAATATAACGGCATAAAAGGAAAACCTTTTTTTAACAAAACTTGCCAAAAAAACAGACAAAAGCTTACCCTAGGACAACCAAATGCTATTAAATCTGAGTCCTCGGTTATAACAGCATCAACCTGTTTGCTGATGGCCAAAAAGGTCATTTGGGCATCTGCTTCATAAGGAGCCACTACATAACATACATTTTCCCGCTTTAGGACCTTCAAATGCAAATATAAATTATGAGAAACAAAAGGCTGACTTGATGGCAAAAGTGAAATCATGATGAATTCGGTACCTGTATTAGATCGTGAGCCACTGAAGGTGATATATCAACAGCCTTCTGATAGCACTCATAAGCAGCAGTCATGTTTCCATTATTTTCATGCTCTATTGCACGAGAAAGGTTTTCCTTTCTAGACCTGAAGGAAAATTTGTGAATTGCTTCATCTATCATATCTTGAGTAACATGCTTGCAAAAACATCTTCCTCCTTTTTACTAAAAATTAAGTAAAATATGTATTAATTTGAGACGACATAACAACCATAGATCAATTTCTAGACTACATAACAATCATAGATCAAATTCTCAAATACTTTTTTTCCACAGAGGAAGTATCAAGCACTATGACTTCTAAAATTGCATTAAACAAACTCAGAACTCCGGCAATCAGCTTTCCCCTTAGACAACATCACTATCTCTTGAAGATTAATCCATTTGACAGAGTAACTTAAGCAAAAAAATACAGCAATCAGAAATATTAATCAATTCCACTTGCAGATAAGACCTAAGAGATGTGGAGAGATAAAATATATATTTCCTCGCTAGAAGGAAACCTTTCAACCTAGTCGACATCAGTGATAGTCTGAGCTGTTTAACATGGAAAGAAGAAAGAACTTCATTGGCGGGACGATGGTAGATGGATGTGATTCTGGGGTTGATCACATCTACAGACAAACTGTGTCTCTTTTATTGGAAAAGCATGAGGGAAAAGGTGGTAATTTATTTTAAGAAATGTGATGTGTGTCAAAAGAATAAACATGATTCAGCTTCCTATCCTAGATTACTTCAACCTCTTCCGAGCCCTTCAGCTACCTGGATTAGTATCAGTATGGACTCCGTAAGTGTTGCCAACGTCTCGGGGAAAAACTCACTTGGGTGGGTGGACAAATTGACTAATATGCCCATTTTATAGCCATTTCACATCATTATCATGTAGTCTATGTTTTCAAGCTATTCATGGAACACATATTTAAACTCCAAGGTATGCCAGAGGATATTGTAAAGTGACAGGGATCCAGTATTCACAAGTAAGTTGTGGCAGGTATTGTTTGCTATACAAGGAATGATTCGGTATACCCCTACTGCTAACCATCCTCAGCCTGATAGTCAAAACTAAGGTTATTAATAAGTGTTCAACAACTTATTTGAGGTTTATTGCTGCGACTCTCTTCCAGAGTGGCACACTAGTTCTTTGCAAAATGGTGGTATAATACCAGTTTCCATACTTCAACTCAGACCACTCATTATGAAGCTTTATATGGGCAACCACCACCATTAGGCTTGCCATGTGTTGCAGGTGATTCTGAAGTAGTTTAGACAGACAGGATATTAATAACTGAAGAAGACAAGCTACAGCTATTGAAATTCCATTTAGCCAGATCACAATAAAGGATGGTGGAAGGCTAATAAAAAGAGATCGGATAGGAAGTTCGAGTTGGAAGGTTAGATGTATCTCAAAATTCAACCATACAGGCAAATGACTATATCCAGAAAGCACTTCACCTTCCAAGTGTTATGGACCTTATCAAGTTGCCAGAAGGTAAGATATGTAGATATGATTGTATACCTGCATATGGAAATCTATCACAAGCTGCATTTAGGGACCACATGGAGAAGAGAAACATAAGATGTAAAGTAGGTTTCATCACTTGCCTCGACCATAATTGCCAACTCTGTAAACCTGTTTTATCAGGAAATCTCTGTGATATAAATCAGTTTTTAGACTATGTTGGTTAATTGTGTTTTATAAAAGAGGCAATGATATCTCTCTCTTTTTTTTTTTGTAATTTTCATGCATCCTCTAGATGCAATATGTCAATAGAACTCCTATTACTTAATCAAAGAAATTAAGAACTCATAAATAAGACCAATCAAAAACAAAAGGAACTCACAACTAAGAAGTTAAAGTTAGGAGTTTATATGTACCTTCCCCGCTTGTTCTCCTGTTCAATCTTCATTGGTAAGGGACCTCCATCAAACACAAGAATAGGTTTGACACCATGATGGCGCAATAAATTCACTCTGTGCATGCAATAATCGATATGCCTAAAAGAACATACAATGAAATAGATTGTCACGGTTTGTATTAAGCTAACATAAAACATTATATTTATGTTTTTTATCTTTTCAGCCATCAATGAGACTTCCATTTTCAAAGAAGGAAATTTCAAAGACATTCAATATAGTGAAACTTGAAATTTTTGTGCACTTCTCTAAAGGTAGTTTTTTTTACAAGATAATAGATTTCATAGCAGGCATCAAGAAGATGCATAAATTACAGATCATAAAAAAGTTAAATACATTGTTAGCTCTATAACTAAAGGCTAATCTAAATTTAAGGAGCAAACAAAGTCCATGAAAGTTTCGGGGGAATTGACTGGGGGCAAATGCTCGAGCTACAAAGAGTTGTTAAAAATCTAGACTTAAAGACTTTAGCTTGGGGAAGAGGTGCTTTGAAAGCATCTATTGTTTCTTTTTGTCCAGACACACCAAAATATGCAAGCAGGGATCATCTTCCATACTATCCGATTGGTTTTCTGTCCTTCCATGAGCTCCAACGAACCAGGGCATTACTTCTCTAAAGGCAGTTCACACTTCCTGATCTCATCTAAATTCAATCTTAATGTGAAATCTACAATATTTTGGGAGTAGAATATTTTACTAAGGTGATCTTAACTTACAATTAATATTCTCTAAACAAAAGTAGACAACCCAATGTATTTTCCTTGTAACAGTATGTAAAACTTGTTCGATCTTTGTTCCATATGAACGCCACTTAGCATAATCAAACCCCAATGCAATGATAAATACAGAAAGCAACATTCTTTGCAAAAATATCTTGTTCAATAAATTGGTATAAACAAATGGACTCAGATTTATAGTCCCTTTGCATTAATCATTAGCTGAATCAAAATTTTATTATCCAAATAATCAATTACATATCCACATTCACGTACTGGAGCATCACTTTGGAATAACAAAGACATTTTAAGGACACCATCATGAACATCAAGTCATAAAACAGTAGAAAAATTCTAATCATGTACCAGAAAAGGAAATCGAAAGAAAGCAACAACCCCATTATCCCCCCACCCCCAATTAAATATTCAATACTAACATTTAAAAAAGAATCTTTGAACCATCAAATGATGAAATCATATAAGATGAAAACAATATTGTTTTACACAACAAGAAATAGTTATTCAGATTTTCTTTACCCCAATTAAATATCTTGCGCTAATAACACACAAGAAAGTAAAAAAAAAAAAAAGAACTTGCAGAAATCAGTGAAAAACGTGAGAAAGAAAGATGAATACTTAGTAGTAGGAATGCCTTTACAGAGCTCTTTGCTGCAAGAAAGGGCACCTTTATGCAGCCATGAATATGTATCAACAGCAACACTGCAGCCATTCAAGTCTTTGATGTTTATTGGTAACATTATCGATTTCAAAAGGGGCAAAAGGCCTTGTATACCCATATTCTCTAGTGAATTCAATTGGGTTTTCGAGAATTTCAGTAATTTTGAGAAATGGGTTTCAGCTAAGATTGCTGTTTAGCCCTAATTTCTCAGTTTTGTTTACCCCATTTCGGAGGAGCTAAGAGAAATGGCGGGAAGTGCTTTTTGAGAGGTGAAATTTGTGCTCTTTTTCTTTTCTTCTCTTTTTTTTTTTTTGGAAAAAAATAACTTTCTACAAGAAGTGCTGAACCAAAAAATAATGTGTTTAAATACACTTTAATAAAGGTTGGGATGTGAAAAATTAAAAAAATATGATATTTTTTTATTATAAATAAATGATCTTTTTTCATTTTTTAATTAAAAGAATAAAAATATTTAAAAAGGTAAAATAACATAAAAAAATCTCATTTTGTCCAAATTTCTAACTACAATTTTTTTTCCATAAAAGGGTAAATTACTCGTGTTTGAAATATGTATCACAAAATTAGCTTAAGAATCAGTGGTAAATTATGTAATTTGTCACTACATAATTTATTTCAGATTTTTAATACGACTTTTATTCTTTTTACGGGATCTATCTAGATAGGTAGACCAAGTATCTGATTTCCCTCCTCCTCCCTTCACCTATTTTTATTTTTTTTTATTTCAGAATTTTGAAGAAAAAAAATTATTATTTGCTTTGATCTTTGATGAAATCATGTTTATTTGAATGAATTGATCATCCTAGCAAAAGAATGAAAAAAGTAGCATGTCAAATAATTTAATGCAAGCAAAAATTCATTTTGTCTCAATTTTTCCTATTTCATAAAATTCCAAATATCATAAGATTTTGAAAAATAAAAAAGATATTGAATGGGCAATTCTATCGAATCAAGAATTAACAAAGGAACAATCAGAAAGAATGATCTTGGCTCCTACATTTTGTCTCCAAGCATTCATGGTGGTGCTATCATTTTCAATTCGTAATCTTGTTACACTAGTTAAGATGTACAGTAATCATTTAAATTATTTAGACTTTTTAAAAATATTAATAAATACGTATAAAATCCTTTTAAATAGAACTCTACATTATTTAAAAACTCAATAGACAATATCATTTATTGAAGAGCCTGTAACCACAAATAAGATTTGTAGTAGTTGGAATGTTAATAAAGCACATATTTCATATTATTAATATTATTTAGAAAAAGTGATAGAGATTAGTGATGTCTGAATATTTGTAGTGTAGTAAAACAGGACCCATCCATGTCCTTTTTTCTTTTTTCAGGCTTCATGATTCATGTGGCAAATTTGAAGTGGTAGACAGAGACAGGCCCACCTAATTACTATTTAATTAATATAATATTCACTAAATATTATCAGTATTAGTGAATTGCTATAATAGGTGCATACCCACAGATTTAATATTAATTTGATTTAACACCTCTAAATTTATTATAAAGAATAAGACTTATCAAGATCTGTTCCATTATCATATTTCCTAATAACGTGAATAAAAAAATCATATGCACTCCTCCATTTCAATTTATATTCTTTTTAGTCCATTTTAATATAAAATATTTTTTAATTTTATTTTTTGTGTGGTCATTTAAAATCACAAAATTATATAATATTTGATTCGTTCTATGTATCTTTAGTCTAGATCAAAAGATTCAAAATTTTTATTAAAAAATCAAAACAAAAAATAATCAATTAAAACGAAATGAGTAATTAATATGCCAAAAGTTGAATTGTTATTTAAAAATGGAACTTGTGAAACAATTTATTTATTTTATTGTTTCTTAATTAATGATCAATATGTTTAGCCTCAACGAGCCGGAGAAGCCAAGTTAAATTAGGGCTATTCACAATTAAATCAAAATCAATAATTTAAATTGAAACAAAATATATTAATTTAACGTGAAATTTTAGTAGTTTAATTAGTTGACTTTTTAAATTTTCATCTTATTGATGAGAGTTCAATTTTTCATATTGTAAATTTTTTTTAGTTCTTCTATAAAATAAAATAAAAAATTTAATTGATTTAGCTTTTTGGATAATAATTAACTTTTTTATTAAATTATACAGAAAGCTTAAATATAATAAAATCTACTATTATTTATTAAAATTATTTTTTAGGTAGAATATATATCTATATATTATTTATACATATTTCAAAGATTAACTTTTTTAACTTCAAACCTGGACTGGTCAATTCTAAATTATCGCCGTCTTTGATTAGTTAAAAGTAGTTTTTTTTTTAAGAGGAAAAAATTTGTTATTGTTTCGATTTGTTTATCTGATTTATTTAGATAAGATGCAGCAGAATATGATTGACCGGTAATCAATTTAGGCATATGCTTATTACAAATTAATCAATTTATAAGCGCTGTCACAGATTGGAAAAGGTTTCTCCAGCTGGCCCTATCAATAGGAAAGAAATAATTGTTGATGTAATTATAATTTTATACTATGAATTTGTCTTTGCATCCATTAAATTTTCCACCTCAATAATTATGTTTTCTGCAACCACTAGCACACAACCTCTTTCCTCTCAGCTTCAATAAGAACTGAGATTTTCTTCTGTTATATGTTTTAAAAAATTTTGAGGTTTATTTGAACAAAGAAAGAATGTCAGTTGTAGGTGGACTATACTCAATTTACTCAATTTGCAGTTTTGCAGCTGGGATTGCAGGTACTACTTCTTATCCACACCCCCAATTCAATGATTTTCTTGTTTTTGTTTTTGTTTTTGTTTGTAATTTGATGCTATGGTGTTCTACTCAATTTTTTATTGTTAATTTTTTGAAAGAGAAGAAAGTTTTGTGGTTGATATGTAAAGTAACTATTGGATCTCATTAGAATAAGTTCTGCAGAATCTTGAACTTTCTTCTTCTTCTTTTTCATTTTTTTTTAGTTGATAATTGTCTGCTTTGCATTATTTATTTGTAAAGGTTCCATCTTTTTGGTCTATGTTAAAACCCCATTTGTCTGTTGTGCTTAATGGGGATTGTTTGTTTAGAAAGTTGGTTACTTTTCATTTTTTACTTCTATTTTGGTTGTATAAAGTTGCATTGAAAGCTTTGCTGTGATGTTCCTTTCTTTATTTTTTGGGTAAAATTTGCCATCAATTTTTCTGGATACTGAAGTAGCTTCTTTCTTTCTTTTTTGGTAAAATTTGCCATCAATTTTTCTAGATACTGTAGTAGCTCTTGACCCCTTGATATGTACTCTAAAGATGGAGAAATGCTAGGAAAAATCTTAATTGTTGTTTGACCTTGATAGACATGTTCAGTGTTGGCTAATGCTTGTCAATTTGATGAGCTAGGATTGGGGGGTTTCCACTTCAATCATTAGATTCAAAGATATCATTAAGTCCATTTTTGTTATGTTAGTGAAGGATAGTATTTAGGGCAAATAGTTAAATTGGACTAGCATCATATTAATGAGGATCCAATTAGTTTGTAATACTAGTCAGACTCATTATCCTTAACTAAGGCTTTAGTTTTATAGTGTTTGACTTCAAAAGTTCCCAAATATTGGCATAACGAAGCTACCAAAATGTTTATCTTCTAATTTTTACCTTTTGAAGTCATCCTCATGGTTTGATCGGTTAGAAGAAATTTGGTATTTAAGGTAAGGAAGAAGATAATTAGTGATCTTGTAACGGAACAGAAAGAAAGGAGAAAATATACACATCTATTTTTTATTACTGTCTAAGCAGGGTGGTGTGTGTAGTATTATACTTCTCCTTTTATGTTCGTACTAATCATTTCCTCTCTTGTCCTTCTCGTCCCTTTCCTTTTATCCAACAGACTAAATCCATCCATGAATGAAGGTTTTTATCCAATCTAACAAGCAATAACACTATAATATTCCTAAAGAATCAGCCAACTTGGGAAGTTTCTTACACTTGCTAACCAAATATTTGGTTTATGTGTAATGCAGGGAATCTCTTTGCATTCGTCTTATTTGTGTCACCAATGTAAGTATCTGAAATCTCTGAACAGTGACAATGAATAGTAAGCGATTCATATAAGTTGATTGTATCCCCTCCTTTTTCAGACCAACATTTAGAAGAATCATTAGAAGCAAGTCTACAGAACAGTTTTCTGGATTACCTTATATATATACGCTCTTGAATTGCTTAATATGCCTCTGGTATGGGACACCAATTGTGTCTCCTGGTATTATATTGGTTTTCACTGTCAATTCAATTGGAGCAGTGTTCCAGCTAGTATATATTACCATCTTCATTATTCATGCAGAGGGGTCCAAGAAGGTAATTGTTGGTTCTTACAAACAAAATATTGCTAAAGTTTCTGCTGTAAACTGATCTTGTTCTTATACCGTTATACACGTTCAATGCAGTTGAAAATGTTGGGGTTGGTGCTTGGCGTTTTTGCGGTATTTGCTGCTGTAGTTGCCATCAGCCTTACTCTATTTGAGCCTTCTAGTCGGCAAACTTTCGTTGGATATTTATCCGTCTTTTCACTCATTTGCATGTTTGCTTCTCCACTATTCATCATTGTAAGTTTTCACAAACAAAGTACTATCACCTAAGTTGATAAACACTCCATTTCTCAGACTAATTGGTTTAAGAAACAATTTTTTGGGGCAGAATTTGGTGATCAAAACAAAGAGCGTGGAGTACATGCCATTTTATCTATCCCTTGCGACTTTTCTCATGAGCCTTTCTTTCTTTGCCTACGGAATGTGCAAGAATGATCCATTCATCTCTGTAAGTAAATTTTCCATTCTTCAGGCTGATTACTTCCTTTTCCGTCCTACTTAAGTCGACTAATGTGTTGTTAAAATTTTGTTGTATGTTCAAAGTTATTCTCATTGTTTCTGGAGATAAGTTGGAGAAAGTCTGAACTTCAAAGTTTCTCCTGCACCACCTATTTATGAAAGATGAAAATTTATTCTAGTGACTAATTTTAACACGCGAGCTGAAAATTGGTGAAAATTAATGTTCTATACCATCTGTAAAATGCCCAGTGTTCTGTTGGCAGCTTTCTGATTTAACTGCTTTTACCTCCTATTGCATTGGCCGATGTGCTAGTGCATAGATAGTTGCTTCCCTTGCTATTTATATTTTACCTTTTCACCCACCCTCCAGAAAACAATGAACACCAGAAAGCAAGAAATGTCCCTTGAATGATTGCACCAACCCGACCTTGAAAGCGTGCTAAGGCTTTTATCATTGCATCATTGTTATGTTTTGTTTTCTAATGAACATGTTCTACGGAATGTAATCAGGTACCAAATGGGATCGGAGGAGTTCTTGGTGTCACACAACTGGTACTCTACTTTAGATATAGCAATTCAGAAGAGGAGCCAAGAGCACCTCTCTTGGACTCTTATGCATGAAACACAAAACTCTCTCAATTCTTCTTTTCACTGATTCTTTTTTCTTGTGTGAGAATTTGGGATGGTTAGAATTTTCTTTCGCTCTTTCTGTTTTCCAGGGAAGAATTTAGTGTATGTATTAAAAAGTGGTGAAGGGTAGTAGAGAGTGTCACATTTATGAGAAATAAAGTTATTTATCATTTGTTGTGTGCTCAAATTAACATTGAGCATCTATTGTTTAATGAAAGGTTCAGTTGCTGAGATGATAACTCTCAGCAAGTTTGGATTGATGTGTACAGATTTTCCCCAAAATTATAAGTACAACAGCCCATAATCATGAGCTAACACTCTTGTTTGGATATTTGTTATATATCTATAGTGTTTTGTTGATATTTTAAATATAATTTTATTATATTGTATCGTTAAATTTATTATTATATAACGATGAAAAAGATGTCAAATGAGTTTGTGGTCATAATAAACATCAGGTGAAAATGTATGATATGTGGCATTCACAAGACCATTTTGAACACAAAATCAAGTGAAAGACCTTTTCCCTAGAGTGAATTATAAAGCAGATATTTTTTCCTAAAAGTGAATTATAAATATTTCAGCAGATATTAGTTATGCAATAACTTTAAAAGTAGATATTAATGCACTTGGAAGATAGATTTATAAATTTATTTTCTTTCGCTTCAGAAAAGCATGATATATAGTACGAATAAAATAAAAAAATATAATTCATCTAAGTTTTGAAAAATCATGATATATAGTAAAAATATAGTTTATCTAAGTTGAATTCTAACAAAAAATACTTATAACGTTGACATCATTACTTTATCGAATTATTTTGATATCATTATATTTTTACTATACTATAGTGACGTCAAAAGTGCTCAAGCAGACACTGAAGTATTTCTGCAATTTTTTTTGGTTTTATCTATTTGTTTGTTTTTAGTTTTTTATTTTGTAATATATTTAAAAATTATATAAAAATATAACTGACAATGTAAAATATTTTTTAAAAAAGTATTTTTTTTTACTGATTCTTGAAATTAATCTATTGTTTACCTAAAACGAAACAAAAGAAAAGGGTAACATTTATTATTCAATTTAGAAACTAAAAAAAAAACTAGAAAATACAATAATTTCAATTTTAAAGTGTTAAAAAAGTTATTTTAAAATTTTATTGACACTTATAAATATATATAAAATTATTTTAACTATATATATTTTTTCACTAAAGAACATTCAGATCTTCGTATAAGATGACTTCGCCCCTATCTATATCACATAAATTAATGGAGAAAAAGACTTAAATTAACCCCGTGTAGTGATAAAAGAAAACAGAATATTCTTAGTTATAAACTTAGAAGAAATATTATTCATGATGTGGATAAGGTAATAAAATAGTTTAGTATTAAACCAAGACTTGAGACTCAAGCAAAACAAACAAGGAAAAAAAAATATTAATCCAAAAATTTCTTCAGGGGGTTAAAAGGGTCATTTACTTTTTATCAAAGACGGCATATACTAGAGAGAATAAAACTAGGAAAAATATCGATATAAAATATAAACCCTAAAACCTCTGCAAGAGTCGCTTCTCTCTCTCTCGTGCTCGTTTACTCTTAGCAGTTGTTTCTTCTACACCAGCACACTTCTCTGCGGGCGTCAGGAAGAGGGCTCTCGGAGCCCTTTTTGCTCTGTTTTCTGTTCTGTTCTGTTCTTGAGAACTTGGACGAATTTACAGAAGAGCGGTTTGGCTTGAGGGTTTTTTGGGAGTTGAATTTCAGGTATTTTAGTGTAAAGTCTGTTCCTTTATGTGAATTATTGTGTAAGAAATTGTGGGTGTTCTTTATTTTTTCTGTTTTTGTTGTAAATCATCGTTCGCTGATTCTCTTTGTGTTGTTGGAGAAAGTTTGATCAAGGTCGTTTTTGTGTTGTAGGAAAGTTATTGTTTGGGTTGAATTTTGTTGATTTTTTTTTGTGGGGTTTAGGGAAAGTTGAATTCTGAGGTTTCTTTTTAGTTTAATTTGAATATTGATTGATTTAATTCCACTCCGGGTTCTGTTCTCTCTGTCTCTGTGTGATTTGGGGGTATTTTGTTTTACTCTTTGTGGTTTGGGGATTTTGGGGAAAAACAATGATGATGCTCTTTTTTGGAAAGAAATTGATTACTGGAGGGGTTGGGTGGGGTTTGAGTGAGTCTTATGGGTACTTGGTGCTTAATTATTGGTTGAAATTCATCTCATCTTAGGCATTCATGTTGAAGAGCACTAACAAGGAAGTACAGTTCCATTAACTAAGAGCGTAGGTAAGTTTCAAGTTCCCGTTTCTAGGAGAATTGGAGTATAACAAACAATCACTTTGCTTTATTGTCTTTCTCTCTAAGCTCGTGGGATTTTGGTGACTCCCCTGGAGGTAATTTAGTCTTGATATCTTATCATCCTGATTAGGAGGTTATTTTTTTAAATCATATCTTTGGCCTGGGTAAATGTTGCATCTTTTAAGTAAGCTTTCTACTTATATCAAAGTTGCTGTCTGGTTCCCTTTTAACTCCCTTTTGTTATTTTATATTTTCCAGGGTCTGTATTTCAATGGTTAATGCTCAATCTCCAAAGGTGAACAGTTCTCTTCATCACCTGGAGTTGCCCACCATGAATATTGGTGATAGCGTAGTGACGAAGAAGCTGAGGATAAAAATTTCTTCCAAGGGGATGCGAACTGAACCTAGGGGAAGCTCTGAGATGAGTATAAAGGTGAAACTACCTATGCAGCCCGACTCTAAGAAACGTGAACCTCCGTTGGTGATCGACAATGGAAGAGAGAAAAGGCGGAAAATGGACCGGATTGTAAAGCAGCAATGCGTTAACATTCTGAAAGCCCTGATGGTTCATCCTAGTGGGTGGCCCTTCCTTGTACCAGTGGATCCAATCCAATATAACATTCCTGACTACTTCACTATAATTAGAAAACCAATGGATTTGGGAACAGTCAAAGCTAAATTGGATGGCAATCTCTACTTTGATGTCGATGAATTTGCTGCTGATGTGAGGTTGACGTTTGCAAATGCCATGAAGTATAATCCTCCTAATAATGATTTTCACCTCATGGCTAAGAGGTTAGACAATATTTTTAATCAGAGATGGAAGTCGTTGGAAGGTAAGTGGAAAGCAGAGAGCAAAAAACTCAGTCAGGATTGTGTTTCAAGTGGTAAAGAAAATCACTCTAAGAATACAAGGGAGACTTTCTTTAAGAAATCTGCACAATGTGCTAATGGTCTGAACAAGAGGCCAATGCCTTTGGAGGAGAAGCAAAAGCTGAAGAAAGAACTTGTTGATTTACTTAGGGGAAATGTTATCAAGAACATGCAGAATGCTCTCCAAAAGTTTGGATTGATGGGTCTTAAAGAAGAGAAGGTTAACCTGGACCTGGACAAGTATGATGATGAAACACTATTGGAGTTAAAGAAGGTGGTTAGAGCGTATTCCAATTTAACTACAGAAAAGGTAATTAGTCGTATATATAGAACTTCAACTAGAACAATAATAGCTGTGTACTGCGAAGGGAACTTAAAAGATTATTTGTTTGTTTTTTGTTTGTTGTTTTTGGAACTACAAAAATGTTATCTAATTGATGCTCTCTTTTCTATAGGCAGAGCCCGCTAGCGTGAAACAAAGTGGTGGGTGTCTGTCATCCATGGAGTCGGTCCCTAAAGGTACGATAAGGGCGAGTATAAAATTTCTCCTTTTATGGATCTTTTCCAGGGGCTGATTGGGGATGTGTCTTTTTGGGCACAGATAGTAGCACAAGTTCTATTTGCTCTGTCAATACCAAGCGACAAGCAAACATTGTTGCTTGCCACCTTCAAGGTGTTGATACCCATGCTCTTCCTAGGAGTAAGTTTGTTCTCTGCCCCTCTTCTTTATTTAACCTCATTGGAACTCCAAATCATCAATTGCTAATAAACAAGTTGTACTTCTCTTTTGCGATTCAGATTTTCCTACAAAAAGTAAGCTAGATCGAGATTATTCTGGTGTTGCCAAAAGGGTGGGTGTCTTGATGTTTCAAATATGTTTGAGTAGATTTAAGGCATTCCTCATTCTTTACCTTGCAACTTGACACCTTGTATACATTTTCAGGAAAGAGAAGTGACAAACTCATTGGCATCAGTTCCATGTAGAACTGATTTGAACCCTCATGGTGATTGCAAAACTTTCTTATATTTGTTCAATAGCATGCATCAAAAGATTTTAAATGTTCTTTATTGACAAGCTGCCTCTGATAATATAAAGATGGTCGAGGTACCCTTCATGAAGAAAACCCATGTTCTAGTCCAGGTAGATCTACATGTGCTTCCGCTGTTCCATATGGTGAAGGTGAGTATGTGTTTGCACACTTTTTAAACTTTTTGGTTATCCAAAAGGCCAACGAACTTAATTGTCTCACTGCTTATGACTGCTTTCTGGAAATAGGCTGGGATCCTCTTATGAACTTGGATCTTTCCCCGAGCAAGGCGCTACGTGCTGCAATGCTTAAGAGTCGATTTGCTGACACCATCATCAAAGCTAAACAGAAATCGCTTCCAGTTGATGTAATGCCTTGCCGTTTCCTCTTAAAAACGTGTGGTATACATTATTTTGACCTGCTTTGGTTTGTCTCACACCTGTTTTGTCTGCTGAATCAGTGTGATAAGGCTGATTTGCATAGAATGCAACTGGAAAGAGCACAACTGGAAAAGCAGCAACTCGAAGGTTTGATTTTTTATGTGGTACTGATTGATTGATTTATTACAATAGTAGCTCAAATAATATGGGGATAATGAAATCAAGAATTTAGACATACTTGGCATTTGTGGAATATCTCTGTCTGGCTAGTTATCAATATTGATGGAGAAAAAATAGAAGAAGCAAGGATGGTTATAAAACAAAACAAAATTATATAATAGATAGAAGGAGAACTTACATTTTAGGCACTGCCACCCTTTTTAGGCCTGCCATGGACTCTCTGGAGTGCCCTGGATTAAAAAGATGCAATGTAGCTGAATTTACAAAGATTTAATCTATATTTGAGCCAAAAATACAAGTCTTGGTTTGGTATTGTATTGTTTGGATTTAATTGTTCAGTTTTCAGTTTGATAAATAATAAAATCTAATTCAAACTAATATAAGATTGGTTCGATATTCCTTTTCGGGTTTTAGAGTTGTTTTGCCTTTTGCTCTTAATTAGTCATGATATTTAGTGAGATAACGTATAGTTACAAACTCTGAACATGCCACCCCGGTATATATGTGGGATATTAGTAACTAAAAATTAATCTAGATCATGAACTTAGATTTAAGAATGTTTTTTCTGCCGAAAGAGATGACTGTGATGAAAGAGAATATTGATCATGCAAACTTGTTAACAAAAGTAGTTTTAAATTAATGTTTGTTCAAGAACTCTCAGCTCGACTATTCAGAACTAATAGATCAGAGTGCTTATGTTCACTCAAAAATTACAGCATAACAAACAACTGAAAAAACTTGATGCTTGATATAGTGGCAAATAAATAAATTAGATATATTATCCAACTATACTTTGAGATATTTTTTGCCCAAGTAACACGCTTGCAGACCAAATATGTAGTGCTTTAGCTGCAAAAGTGACGAAGTAGAAAACTGGAACTCATAAAGAAGTTATGTGAAGCTTAAGTGAAGTTGCAGAATATGAACTTTCTAAGAACGTAAGATAATTAAATGTAAACAAAAATAGAAAAATACTTGTTGTAAGCTATTTTGGTTTCACTTTTGCTATTTATTGGAAAATCTCTAGTTGAACCAAAATGTTGAAGATTTTAATTTCTCCATCAGAAACCGAACTAGAGAATCACAAAACTTTTGTGGGGCATCTCAATTAAATCTATAAGTTGAGAGGCTTTAGTAGTTGATAGCCTCTTTTCATTTTATTACTCTTTTGGTGTCATTATATGAGTTGATAAATCTTACATATTTGGTCTGCAAGCGTGTTACTTGGGCAAAAAATATGACTTCTTTATGTGTTAAGGAGCATATCTGTATTGCAGTTCAAGTTTACTGTACATGATTTCCTTTGTTTGGATGCATGATGATTCTCTGACAGAACTTTGGTGTGTGCAGAGAAAGCCCGCATTGAGGCAGAACTTAAAGCTGCTGAAGTTGCCTCTCGGAGGAAAGCAGAGGCTGAGTTAAAGTTGCAGCGGGAGAGACAAAGGGAAGCTGCTCGGATTGCTCTTCAAAAGGTTTGTGCTTATTGTTGAAACTGCGTGTAGTTCCCATATCAAAACTCTCCTTGCTCATCCCCTCTGCACATCTCCCTCTCCAACCGCTACATCCCTTTAAAAAAGCAAAGAGGAGGGAGGAGTAACAAAAGGATAACTGACTTCCTTTTCTTTATCCCTTTGTCTGACATTATGATTGTGCTGCTTGAACAGATGGAAAGAACAGTTGAATTTGAAGACAATTTGAAGATACTAAGAGATCTAGAGAAACTATGTAAATGCTGTTCAGAAGCTGAGAATTTGAGTGGTAATGGAGATGGATTCACTATCATATTGGGGGAGAACCCTCTGGAAAGGCTTGGCTTATGCATCAAAGAGGACTACTTATATGATGATGAAGATGAAGATGCAATATTGAGTGGTGGTGGAGATTGGGAAGATGGAGAGATCTTGTGATAATAGCGCATTTTTGTGAAACGTTTCTTGTTTATACTAGCCTAGCCTGCTTCTCCTTGTCTATATGCACCGATTTTATCTCACCCTTATTCCAGTTTCATAGGAGAGTTAATGTAATAACTGCATATATCTGATTTTTTTTCTTTCAGTTTGTGGTATTATACCAACTGGTAGGGATTTATTACTCATAATAAACGAAATATTCAAAAAAATAATCCCAGGTGTATTATAATTTACTGCCCCTTAAGTGTGAAAATTCATTCATGTAGATGCAGGCAACATGGTAATGAGTAAATAGGCTGAAAAATGTCCTTCAATGTACAAATAAAATTAAGTGTGTTTTGAGTGTAGTGTCCAATAAAGGACGCAGAGATTCATTTTCTATTGATGTCTTTTTAGTCGAGTTCATCCAATCAGCTCAGCTGGTGTGATTTACATATTTCCATGTAATTTGTGTTCTATTGTATTGTCATTTTTCTATGTACTTTAACACAGGAAGGATCTGTATAAATCAATTATCTAACCATTCCCGTGACTTTATGGGCTATCTTTCAAGTGTGCGACTGATTCGCGATATGGCTTGGATTCATTATACAAATGAATTGCCTGCAATCTGCGGTTCCCATGAAAAAAAAAATGGAATCTACAGCTAAATAAAAGGACTATGTTGGATTTGTTTGTTCGTTTTCATCGAGTGAGCAGATGGAGTCAACCCCGGTTAAAATGAACTTTGGAAAATCTCTGTTAGTTCCAAGTGTTCAAGAGCTTTCCAAACAACGCTTAACCAACATTCCGGCAAGGTATGTCCGCTCAGAACAAGAACCTCCGGTCATAAACGCCGGAGAGGCGGTTCCAGTTATCGATCTTCAAAAGTTGATTTCAGGGGATTCCATGGATTCTGAGCTTCAGAAGCTTCATTTTGCTTGCCAACAATGGGGTTTCCTACAGGTCTCTCAATTTGCTTACTTATTTAATGATTCCTTTTACTCGTAGCTTCATTAATTCATAAACTGGAGATCATAGCGTTGTAAACATATTGATATTGTAGTTTTTTTACTATTAATTTGACTTTTCTCTCGACAAGTTAGGTTATAAACCATGGAGTGACACCTTCATTGTTGGAGGACTTCAAGAGGGAGGTTATTGAATTTTTCGGGCTTCCAATGGAAGAAAAGAAGAAACTATGGCAACAGGAAGACAATCATGAAGGTTTTGGACAGCTATTTGTTGTATCAGAGGAGCAGAAGCTTGATTGGAGCGACATGTTTTACATAACTACTCTGCCCTCTCATATCCGGCAAATGGACTTGTTTCAAAAATTGCATTCAAAGCTCAGGTGCTTATCTCTCTCACCGTGGTTCACTCTCCCCGGAGTCTAAATCATATTGCATCGTTCAATGATACTAGGTCCCTTTGCAGTATCCTCTTGGGTATTATTACCTTGCGTAAATCATCGTGAAGGATCTCTATATTGCAGATGTTGTGTTAAAATTTGATTGAGAAATTTGTTACAACTTATGCAGCAATTGCTGGTGCTCATTAGTGTAAGTAGAGATTAGCAAGTTTTGTTTATAAACTGTTGGTTAGTAAGAGCAAATATAGACAGACCTGTTATGTAATGGTAGGAACTAAATGAACTGAACTATTTATGGAGGCATGAACGAACCATTTAGCATAGTTTAGGGGTATGTTTGAACTCTGAACCTTTTCATATTTCCCCATAGACAGGACAAGTAGGAGAGGATTACTCATCTATGGTTATGTTGTATCCTATTCAATAATTTGTTAATTTTATGAATATTCTGTTAATATACTAATGATGTTTAGATAAGAACTAAAAGTGGTTAGATACAAGGGATGATTCTAACGCAATCTGCTGATAATATTAGTACTCATTTTTCTGTCGTGTGGAATATGTAAACACGCTGGTGCTACTAGTTAGATGATAAATTTTATTGTTGCAAGATGATCATGACTTGATAATCCCAAAATGCAGGGAAATCATGGAAGCATACTGTAACGAAATCAAGAACCTAGCAATGATCATCTTATGTCAATTGGCAAAGGCTCTAAGAATGGATGAAAAGGAAATGCGAGAGCTATTCAGTGATGGCGTGCAGTCAATAAGGATGAATTATTATCCTCCTTGTCCCGCGCCAGAAAAAACTATAGGCTTCAGCCCTCATTCTGATGCTGATGCCCTCACCGTCCTGTTCCAGCTAAATGAAACTGCAGGTCTCCAAGTTCGTAAAGACGGTGTTTGGGTGACTGTAAAACCCCTCCCTAATGCTTTGATTGTGAATATTGGCGATATTATGGAGGTAAATAACAACATTCATTCTTGTTGAGTAACCGATTTCTATAATGTACTGAAAATATTATGTATACATGTGTTATTTGACATGACAGATAGTGAGCAATGGTGTTTATAGGAGCATTGAGCACAGAGCAATTGTAAACTCAAACAAAGAGAGGCTCTCTGTTGCAACATTTTACAGCTCCAACCTCGACTCCGAATTGGGACCTGCACAAAGCCTTACTGGACCGAATAATCCTCCAATTTTTCGAAGAGTTCCGGTGGATAAATATTTCAAGGATTTTTTTGCACGAAAACTTGATGGAAAATCGTACATTGATTTTATGAAGGAAGAGTGAGGAATGACAAAATCGTAGCGAGAATTTGATAATTTAGTTGGTTATTAGCTAATCTAGGTCTGATGATATAATTTTACGAGTTACACTTGCTATCGTTTAAACGTGATTTCTTGTTTTAAACTAGTAAAATATTTTCATGAATAAATAGTACTTTATTTAAGAATTCAATATGAAGATCTTTTAGTCCTTTTTTTAGATGAAAAATATTGTACATGCTTTATTTAGTTTTATTGTGTCATAAAAATAAAAAAAGTCCTATAACTTTTCAATATAAAATAAATTTATGTAATAACAAAATGAAAATATTTCTAATTTCAAAGTAAACAAATTAGGACTAAAACATACTTAATATACTTTCAGCGATGTCAATACGCATACATGATTTGCTTATTTTACACTATTATTGATTATCCAATATAATAAATGAAATGTAATTGTAATTAACAAAAGATATGTATATTTAAACTATATATTTTTGAATGATCAACAAATTCACCTTTTCAATTATAGAGAAGAATAATTCATTGTATAGAATAACATAAAAAAAAAGTTATATAATTTTTAATGATATCGTGAATTTTGATAGATTAATTGGCTCCAGCACTGATTGAGAGATTTTTTTAAATAAAATTTATTTTTTCACTAATTTATTTATCAATTACGCAAAATGAATAAATTAATTAAAATGTGCGGAATTATTTTAGAGTCGAGATTGCGGTGACCGCAATATACAGCTGGAAGCCAGGAATTGCTGACGATGAGATAAACTAAAAAAATGAATAGACAAATGGCTCAAGTACTTGGAAATTGATAAAGAAAGCTAAATAGAAGATTCTCTGTTGAGTCTAGTTTTTGGTTGATTGAAACTTTTATATATTTAGAAAGTTTTCATTAAGCTAAAGTTTTATTATTATTTTTTTTTTTTATAATTTTATACATTTTTTTGATTTATATAATATTTAAATATTTTTATGCGTTTTAATTGTGTGGAGTCACAGTGTGTCACGTAATACATAAGGAGTACAAAAAGGATAAATTTAGAGGTAATATCACCTTAGTTTAGTTAAGGTATGTGTCTGAAATTTCGATCATATTATTGAATACTTATGCATTTTCTCAATTTATAATCTCGACGTGCCATCACACACCAAAAAAAAAACAAATAAAAGTGGTATATTTTAAGTACATGTTGTCGTTTCACATATCTCTATTACCTAAACCAAATTCTCTTAGAAAAAAAAATTCTCATTCATCAATGGAAGAATCAAGCTCGAGAAAGATCGGTAGTACTTTGAAAGTTCCCAGTGTTCGCGAGCTTGCAAAGCAAGAACTAGCAGCCATTCCATCGCGATATATTCGTGATGATTTAGAAAAGACATCCTGTTCCATATTAATGCCTCAAGTTCCAGTGATTGATATGGAAAAACTGCTGATAATTGGAGATCATGATACCGCAGAGCTTGAGAGGCTTCATTTTGCTTGCAAAGAATGGGGATTTTTTCAGGTATATTTATATGATTTTTGTTTAGTTTTTGAGTTGTGTAGAAAAGGTCTAGTACTTAAAATACGCGTTGGTCTATTGTAGGTGGTGAATCATGGGGTGAGTTCATTGTTGTTGGAGAAAGTGAAGTCAGAAATCCGAGCATTTTTCGATCTACCAATGGAAGAGAAGAAGAAGTTTGATCAACAAGAAGGGGACGTTGAAGGATTTGGACAAGCTTTTGTTTTTTCTCAAGAGCAAAAGTTAGATTGGGGTGACTTGTTTTACATGACCACTCTCCCTACTAATTTGAGAAAACCTCATTTATTTCCCAAGCTCCCTCACTCACTTAGGTAAATCGTAAAATTAGACATTATTTGTTACATAGGTTAATCATTCAGATCTAAAAAAATGGACGAACTGGATGGTTTTCATCCGCTATTATAGCTAATATGATTCGAAATATAATGTAGGGAGACCATGGAAGAACATAGCAAGGAATTTAAGAACCTAGCCATAAGGATCTTGTGTCAATTGGCAAAGGTTTTAGGGATGGATGAAAAGGAAATGAGAGATCTATCCAATGATGGTATGCAGTTAATAAGGATGAATTATTATCCTCCTTGTCCCGAGCCAGAAAAAACTATTGGCATAAGTCCTCATTCGGATGCTGATGCCCTCACCATCCTTCTCCAGCTCAATGAAACTGAAGGTCTCCAAGTTCGAAAAGACAGTGTCTGGGTGCCTGTAAAGCCCCTCCCAGATGCTTTGATTGTCAACGTTGGCGATATGATGGAGGTAAATAATACATAATTGAGACTTAACTTGTTGAGTTTGAGTAGTTGAAATGACTTGACCCTAGATAGGACAGATGATATGTAGGTCGAGGATTAGGATGGATGGTTAATAGGTAGTTGAACATTGTCTAGTGTTTCTTTTCAGTATTATTAATAGTATTCCTCTCCTACTATTTTATTCTTCGATTTGATTGTTACTTGATGTTCCCTAATTGGTTTCAATTATCGTTATTATTGCCTAATCTCCGTGATTTTTGACATGGCTTCTTTATTTTACTATATTTCCTTTTCTTTTTTGAGTTTTGTTATGCTTTACTTGAGTTGAAGGTCTATCAAAAACACTCTCTATCTTCACAAGGTATGACTATAGTGTAGGGTCTGCGTGCACACTGAATTTGTTGTTGTAATAATTAGGTTAAGCTTTATCACTTAGAATAAATTGGAGATTATTAATATTAGAATTGACTCAAGACAAGTAGTCTAGATCAAATAGATGAATGAATGAATGAATGGAATTTTACTAATCCATTTAATTACTTGCAAGTTAGCTAGACGTTATATAATCTTATTTTTGTAAGAAAGAGCTCATATGGATGTTGTTTGACTTGGCGCGCAGATATTGAGCAATGGTGTTTATAGAAGCATTGAGCACAGAGCAGTTGTAAACTCAAAGGAAGAGCGGCTATCTCTTGCAACATTCTATCTCTTCAACCTCGACTCTGAATTGGGACCTGCACACAGTCTCATTGGACCAAATAATCCTCCAATTTTCGGAAGAATTCGTGTAGGAAAATATTTGGAGGATTTTTTTGCACGAAAACTTGATGGAAAATCGTTCATTGATCGCATGAAGATAGAGACAAAGGATGAAGAATCCTAGGTACCATTTGATATATACTCCAGTTACTCTTGCTTTTCTAATTTCAAGATTCAATGTTTGATGGTTGTAAGCCTGTAATAAAGAAGAACGATAATATACTCTCTTTTTATGTAACTAGTTCTCGAACACGTACGTTGCACGTGCATCTCATGTTATTTAATACCAAACATTTCAAATGATATAATTATTTTAGAATAATTGATGCATTATACAATATTTAAAGGATAAAAATGATGTTTCTGGTAAAACATTCAACTAAGGTTGCAACTTGCAAAGATCAATAGAATTTGAAGAATTTTTGATTGTATTGATAAAAACTATTTATTTTAATCATGTGGAATACACTATATTTATTGGTAAAAAAAAAAATTACTATTTCAACTATATGATTTGTCAAGATTGTCAAATATCTAACACTATATTTCCATACAAATGAAAGAAGTTAATTAAACAAAGTAATATATCAATAAGAAAAAAATGATCAATGAATAAAAGATTACATAAGAACTATAAGATGTGAAAAATATAAAGTGTAATGGACTAATATTTTCTATTTAACTTATAAAGAGAGAAATTGTGTATATGAAAGGTTGTGAATGAATGTATTTAATTGTAGAAGCTAAAAAGTTAAGCAATTAAAGTCATTAAAAAGTGAAAAATAATAAATTGTGACATCTAGCCATGTATTCTCTTCAATTAAATATTGATATTGTATGAATCTCTCCATATGCTCTAACCTCTCTCTTCATATGCTCTAATGTTAAGTTTTTTTTGTATCTAAAACGGTAACTGTTTTAAGTGCTCAAAATTCAGCAATTAAGAAGAAAAATTGTTAATGCAACTCAATGATAATGGCAAAAGGAATACTCATAAATGCACTTAGTGGTATGTAAAAAGTTTTCTGTTATGGAACTTAAATTACTATTTGATAATAATAATAATAATAATAATATAATGGTATTATTGTAGTAACTCAACTATATAAGGTTATTTTGGTATTTCAACTTTCAACTTTTTTGTTCCCACTTATAATAATATACTAGTTTCAGCACACGTGCGTTGCACGTGTATCCTATGTTAATTTTTTTTATATATTTCATTATAACAATTAGAATTCTACATGTACATGCATGTAACGAATAACAAAATTCAACAATTACAAATAAAATTATAAAATTATGACCAAAAAAATCAGGTGAGGATTCTTATTTTAATGTATAAATATCAACAAACTGTAAATTTAGAACTTTAGATAGTAACAAAAGATTAACTTTAGCCTAAATAAAAATACAATTAAAACAATCAAAAATTTATGAAAAATCAAATTAAAGAAGTTTAATCACAATAACATCAAACGAGGAATCTTATTTTAATGTATAAAATTTATCAACAACTGTAAATTTAGAACTTTAGATAGTAATTAGCCAATTTGCATTATATATAGTCACAAAAGATTAACTTTAGCCTAAATAAAAATACAATTAAAACAATAAGAAATTTATGGAAAATCAAATTAAAGAAGTTTATAGAGAGAAAACACATACAAAATAAACAAAGAAAAAAACATGTGACAACATACACATTCTTTTGAAGACTTTAATCATATAATAATGCAAATCTTTAGTGGGCATCTGGGCATTGATTATGGTCTTTATATATTGATTTAACTCAATGATCTCATAATAACCAATATTTTTAATATTTAGTGTGGCATGTAGAATGATTACTATTTATAAATAAATATTTTATAATATTTTAATTTAACATAGAATAAAATGATAATCTAATTTTATACTTTATTATTTAAATATTTTTTTACCCTTCAACCAAAAACAACCTTCATTGGGAAAAAAATAGACAAATACAATGAAAACTTATCAAACAGTGTAATATAACACCAAAAGATTGAAGAGAAGACACCATATCAGAAAGAAAATTTATACATTAGGATTGTATCATATATAGCCAAAAAGAACATATACAATGAAATTAATTTTATACAGTGACTATTAATCAAAGAAATATAATTTTTTTTATGAACAACATATCTCAAAATTGTAGTCCACCTTACTTTTTTTTTCTATTAATATATCAACATATTATCTAAATATAACAAAAAATCATTTAATATAGAAGGAAGAATCATAATTAACAAAACTAAAACGGGAAGAACAAGGAAAAAATTGTAATCTAAATCGTGACGTACTCTTTTAATAGATTTATTGTAAGTTCATCTAAATGTTAGCACAGCATTTTCAAATGTATTAGAACCGTACTGTGCCATCATATAGTTTCATGCAATAGAGAAGACCAAGAAAATTTTCGAAAAAAGGGTTAGAATATGAATTCTTGTGCTTTTGAGTGTTCTTGATTTCTGTTGTTATTTTCTTTCTCTATGTCTTAAATATCTATACATTTCAATAATATGTGGAAGATGAAAATAATTCAAGTTAATTAAAAAGAGTGAAGTAACATATGAAAGTTCAAAAGAGTGATCTTTTCATTTACAATATTCATTGTAATTAATGTAAGTTAAGTAGTACCTTCAAAATTTAAAACTGAAAAAACCTTTCAACTTTAGTAATTAAATGATGCATGAATAAATAGGAGTAATAGAAAGACTTTAAGAATCTTATCATTGTTTTTCTAATCAAAGTCATTGACTGAATAAATTTAAACTTTCTTCCTAACTTTAAATACTTATGAAAATTAAATATATATATATATATATATATATATATATATATATATATCATTGTGTAATTAAAATATTTATATTTTTAATTAAATAATAAATTAAATTTTAATTAGTAAAAGGGCAAAATGTTATATATAAATTATATAAGTTTTAATTTATTAGAGGGGCAAAATGGTAATTCAACTTTTAAGTTTTGAGCTTCATGCTTATAATAATATATGAAGATTTGATTTTTTAAAATGACAGTAATTTCTTATTTCGTTTAACTAATTCCCAAATTTTCATGTAGTACGATATAAACTCTTATCGTATGCATCTATTTAAAGTTTTACGTAGAGGTATACAAAAAAAATTACAAAGTAATAGATATCCATGTTAACATATCATATTAAGACATTTTCTGTGACGTGGAACAAAAATCATTTCAGTATAAAGCCAAAACATTTTGCAGTGTTCTACAAAGGTAAACAATGTCATACGTCTATTGAAACAGAAAAGATTTGGATTATAGTTTCCTTTCTTTATTTTTAGAATACTTATTGAATGAGTGACATGGTCATATGACGAAATAATTGATTTTTCTAGTTTTGAATAAAGGAATTGGATATACTCATTTCGCGATCATATTATTTGGTCCTTATTGACGTGAAAAATAAGCGGTGACGCAAATCTGGTACCTCATGATGATACGATGACAAAATGTATATATCTTCATATATACAAAAATTTGAAATTTGCAAGAAATTCATAAAACCCAAATTAATTTTCAAGTGCAATGGATTCAACGCCGGCAAATATGAACTTTGGAAAATCTCTGTTAGTTCCAAGTGTTCAAGAGCTTGCCAAACAGCACCTAACCAATATTCCGGACAGGTATATCTGCTCAGAGCAAGAAACTCCGGTCATATCCACCGGAGCGTCGGTTCCAGTTATCGATATTCAAAAGTTGATTTCAGGTGATTCCATGGATTCTGAGCTGCAAAAGCTTCACTCTGCTTGCCAACACTGGGGTTTCCTACAGGTTTCATTTTCTTCATAATTTTGTTTAATTTAATTATTCTGGTATGTTTGTTATGAATGAAATTTATTTGCATTGAGAAAAGGATTTTCTTAAATAAAAGTGACTCTGCGCGATCTTCCTGCTTGAACTATCAAACAAATCTGAATTATCAATTGTTCTCTTTTTCTACGTGAACATAATTTTCATCTAATTAGTTCAAATTAAACATCTCAGATGAAGCGCAATATCAGAATAATATAGTCTAAAATGCATAATCCTTCTCATTGTTGGTCGTATGACTATTGGTTTGGGAAAAATTACTCTTTGTTTAATGGTAGAGCGCCTAGCTTTGTAATTGTGAAAAGGTTGTAAAATTTGTTAGCATATTGTTGAATGTTAGGTCATAAACCATGGAGTGACACCTTCGTTACTGGAGGACTTCAAGAGAGAGGTTATTCAATTGTTCAAACTTCCAACGGAAGAAAAGAGGAAACTATGGCAACAAGAAGACAGCTTTGAAGGTTTTGGGAGTGTATTCGTTGCATCGGAGGAGCAGAAGCTTGATTGGAGTGACATGTTTGTCATAGTAACTCTTCCTCCTCATCTCCGCAAAGTGGACTTGTTTCACGAGTTGCCTTCAAAGCTCAGGTACCTTTAACTTACACATTAAAAAGTAAATTTAACACCATCCTAATAGCTAATGTGTCGGCCATGGAAATTAAGAGCTTTGAAGAAGAAAGAATTGAAGATGGAATAAGTGTGAAGATATGACAACCAGCTTAACTCAAATCCTAAGCTCGCTTATGAGGAGAGGATTGTCCAAATCCATATAAGCAGACCGTCAGTTCAATCTCCAACCATTGTGAGACTTTAATCCAGTCTAACATAATATTCTTTGAGATCAATTATTACCATACTTTTTGTTGAAACTTGTATTTCTAACTTGTACCTTGATCTTCATCCTCTCCATTATGTTTGTATGTTTATAATGCAGGGACATCATGGAAGCATATTCTAAAGAAATCAAGAACCTTGCAATGATTATCGCGTGTCAATTGGCAAAGGCTTAAGGATGGATGAAAAAGAAATGCGAGATCTATCCAGTGATGGTGTACAGTCAATGAGGATGAATTATTATCCTCCTTGCCCTGAACCAGACAGGGCAATTGGCTTAAGTCCTCATTCTGATGCGGATGCCCTCACCATCCTTCTCCAGCTAAATGAAACTGAAGGTCTCCAAGTCCGAAAAGACGGCATTTGGGTGCCTATAAAGCCACTCCCAAATGCTTTGATTGTCAATATTGGGGATATGATGGAGGTAAATAACAATTGTTTGTTTGGTTTTATTTCACAGTCTCATCATGTTGTGTGTTCGTTAACGTGTTGTATTTGACTTTGGCAGATATTGAGCAATGGTATCTATAAAAGCATTGAGCATAGAGCAATTGTAAACTCAAACAAAGAGAGGCTATCTGTTGCAACATTCTCTACCTTCAACCTCGATTCCGAATTAGGACCTGCACATAGCCTCATTGGAACAAATAATCCTCCAATTTTCCGAAGAGTTGTCGTGCAAAAAAATATTTACAGTACTTTTTTGCATGAAAACTTGACGGAAAATCATACCTTGATTTCATGAAGGTAGAGGCAAGGAATGGAGAATCCTAGGTAGCATTTGATATATAAGTTACTCTTGTCGTTGAAGAAAGAAAGAAAGTACAAGTTGAATTTGAAAAATAATCAGGCTACTTGAATAACTTTACTGTTCAATACAAAATATTAGGACCAAATTTTTAAAAAATATTTAAATTTAGTTATATAGGTGCAATCTGTAATCAGATAATAAATATGTGCTTATTTGTACAACTAGAACATGACATGATAAAATATGAGCGACACCAAAATTTTAAGAGTTAATATTACTACAAATAGCTCTAAAAAATCTTATCCTGAATTAAATACAAATATAACACATATAATGATTTTAAAGTTTAAACATAAAACTAACCCTTTTTTAGTAGTACACTTGTAGGAGTAATTTTAAAAAGCTAGTATCTTAAACCTGTATTTCAAGTCATCATAACATAAAATTGAAGAGCAATGATATCGTATTATAAATATTTTAAGAATATCAAAAGATTGACTAGAATACACAGAGAAGATAAAACTATGATTTATGTACAATCAGTAAAAATAAAAAAAAAATTAATATTAATATAAAATAAGAATATAAAAAGAAGTTATAATGGAAGATGAAAGAAAAAAAAAATTGACAAGTGAAATAATTTAGAAAACTTATAGACATGTGACCTAACTAAAATTAATTGTTGTTATACAATGTCTTCCCTACTCCTACCAAACGCTTTTGTTCTTCTAAACATGTAGAGAAGGAGAAGGTGAAAGATATAAATAAAATTATGGCAGTAAACATTTTCAAAAAGCATTAATAAAAAATTTGGATTTATTGAATTTGAGAGGGACTAATGAATTTTGTTATACTTTTTTTTATGTAAACAAAAGTTATTTAAATGAAGATTTGCTTATACTTCAAGAATAAAATGGTAATTAACTTTTGCTTGATTTTTATAATGGATATTTATTACTATTATTTATGAATTATAATTCAACTTTATAGGTCTCCATGTCCGAAAAGACGGCATTTGGGTGCCTATACAGCCCCTTCCAAATGCTTTGATTGTGAATATTGGCGATATGACGGAGGTAAGTTACAATTTTTGGTTTGGTTTTATTCACGATTGTTAAAGAATGACAAAAGTCCCACATTGGTGATTAATGAAATGGCTGAACTCTTTATAAGGCTTGGGCAATCCTCTTCCTTTGAGCTAGCCTTTGGGATGTAAGTTAGGTCTAAGACCTAATTTCACATGGTATCAAAGCACGGCCCGTCTCACCCGATGTTGGGGTCGTGGGGTGTTAAAGAATGACAAAAGTCCCACATCGATGATTAATGAGATGAGTGGACTCTTTATAAGGCTTGGACAATCCTCTTCTCTTTGAGCACCTACGCCATCTGTTGCAACATTCTCTATCTTCAAATTTCATACCTTCATGTCATGAAGTTAGATGGAGAATCCTAGGTAGGCATTTGATATATAATTTACTCTTGTCATTGAAATTTGGAGTTCCCCTGTTTGATTACTGTAAATAAGAGGAATATAGTACTCTTCATCAATTTCATTGTATGTGACAGGTTTTTATTTATTATGGAGTTAGATAGCTAACCTATAATTAATATTTTGAAACTAACTACTTTTGCTAATAGCTAATTTCATATTAGCTAACTATTTTTACTCATCCATGTAAATTTAGGATGGTAATGATGTGAACTCGGAAGTTTCTGAGAGGAAAACCAGAAGGTTTAGGACTTGAGTTCATCTAAGTTTTAACAATTGAATCGCGTAGAATATTTAATTAGAGAGCAAATTTTTAATTGAAATAAAACTATATTAAATAGACATCACATGGGATGATAAAAGGGAACCTGACATATAATATGTATAAAAAGTTGGATGACAAGGATAAATATATCAAAAACGAAAACCACGTAATACTTACATTGAAACAGAATTAAGACGTTGATTTTTGATATCAGCGTTGCAGCATCTTCATCTGAATTCGGAATGTCCTAATTGTGAAGATGGCGACAGAGTCAGCAGTCAAATAGAGTTGCTGAATAGCTCCGGCGGCTATGTAAATCTGGTACCTGACGATTATACAATGACAAAATGTATCTATCTGTCACATATATAAAAATTAAAAATTTCCACTAGTATATACTATATGCTTTTGGAAGAGATTGATTAAACTCAAACCCAAATTAGGAGTTATTTTTTCAAGTTTGCAAGAAGAGCAAATGGAGTCAACGCCGGAAAAATTGAACTTTGGAAATTCTCTGTTAGTACCAAGTGTTCAAGAGCTTGCCAAACAGCACCTAACCAATATTCCGGACAGGTATGTCCGCCCACAACAAGAATCTCTGGTCGTATCTTCCGGAGCATCAGTTCCAGTTATCGATCTTCAAAAGTTGATTTCAGGGAATACCATAGATTCTGAGCTACAAAAGCTTCACTCTGCTTGCCAAGAATGGGGTTTCCTACAGGTTTCAATTTCTTCGGAATTTTGTTCAATTATTTCGTTGTGTTTGTTACGAATGCATTTTATTTGAATTGAAAATGACTTATTGGTTGAGAAATTAACTCACATATTGTTGAATGTTAGGTTGTAAACCATGGAGTGACACCTTCGTTACTGGAGGACTTCAAGAGAGAGGTTATTCAATTGTTCAAACTTCCAATGGAAGAAAAGAAGAAACTGTGGCAACAGAAAGACAGCTTTGAAGGTTTCGGGCATATGTTTGTTGTATCGGAGGAGCAGAAGCTTGATTGGAGTGACATGTTTGGCATAATAAATCTTCCTCCTCATATCCGCAAAGTGGACTTGTTTCAGAAGTTGCCCTCGAAGCTCAGGTGGCCATCTCCTTACTCTCTCTCAGCACATGCTTACTCGACGCCCTTACTTGTCTTTCTTTTGTATAAGAAAAGTCAAGAAATCGACTTTGTTCAGTTATCTCTACTAGTTTATGAACTATTTAAGCAGTAAACTACTCTATCCAACGGTATCAACCAATTCTTGAAATTTAAATTCGTCCCACAGACCATTTTGTCTAATGTGTGCCTTGATCTTCGCTCTCCTCATCTCTTAATATGTTTGTGTGTTTGAAATGCAGAGACATCATGGAAGCATATTCCAAAGAAATCAAGAACCTAACAATGATCATCGTATGTCAATTGGCCAAGGCTTTAAGGATGGATGAAAAAGAAATGCGAGATCTATTCAGTGATGGTATGCAGTCAATAAGGATGAATTATTATCCCCCTTGTCCTGAGCCAGACAGGGCAATTGGCTTAAGCCCTCATTCTGATGCAGATGCCCTCACCATCCTCTTCCAGCTCAATGAAACTGAAGGTCTCCAAGTCCGAAAAGACGATATTTGGGTGCCTATAACGCCCCTCCCAAATGCTTTGATTGTCAATATTGGCGATATGATGGAGGTAAATAACAAACCTTTTACTGAGTAATTTATTTCTCAAAGGGTAGGCGTTAGCCACATATGATAATTGTAGTTTTTGTGTTGCAAGTTATCGTTTTAGTTTGGTTTTGATTCACAGTATCATGCATCATGGTTCACGTGTTTAACACTTCTGAATTTTCATGAAAGTACTTAATTGACGAAAAATGTGTTTATTTGACTTTGGCAGATAGTGAGCAATGGTGTCTATAGGAGCATTGAGCATAGAGCAATTGTAAACTCATATGAAGAACGTCTCTCTGTTGCAACATTCTACAACATCAACCTTGAGTCCGAGTTAGGACCTGCACACAGCCTTATTGGACCACATAATCCTCCCATTTTCCGAAGAGTTCCTGTGCAAAAATATTTACAGGACTTTTTTGCACGAAAACTTGATGGAAAATCGTATCTTGATTCCATGAAGGTCGACGCGAGGGATGATGAATCATAGGTAGAATCTGATATATGTCTGTCTTGTTGTTGTAATTTGGAGTTCCCCTGTTTTCTATTTGTTAGCTGTATTGACGTGAAGCAAATATTAATATGTGGATTGCTTTAGACACTATATTTTTGGGTTGAGAGGAATTTCCATGAATTTATTTTAGAGGAAAATACACGACTATCCCCTAAAAGTTGCAGTGAAGTCGGATCGTACTAGAGATAAAATTATTTTTAAAAAATAGTAAAGTTAATTTTTTTTCTCGATAAAAACAGAATGGAAAAACAATCCTATATTAACATGGATGAGCTTTTTTCACGAAGAAAGTTTTGCGCCCAAATGTTTGTATAGCGATCGGAAGAAAAAGTGATTCTTCCTTCCTATCCCATGACCAAAAATTGTGGATACCTACCTAACATGAAAATCCTATTTTTCTTCTTTTTATTTGGCTAATTTTATTTACTAATTATTTATATTCTTACTTGTTAAATTACACAAAATATATCATTATGCCACGTTGTAATATTTCTATAATTAGTGTTTGAAAATGCCACGATCTAATAAGGTCTAGTAATTGCAGGATAAAATGTCAGGTTTAGACCTTCGAACGCCAGAAAAAATACTCGAAAGAAATAATGAAAAATTAACAAAGCAAAACGCCTCCACTTTTTCCAGGGAAAACACATTAAAATAATTCGAAGAGTATAATAAATTCAAAAATAAGTGATATGGTTAAACTACAGTATAAAAAATGAAATCAGTGCTATCAGTCCCAAATTTAGCAACAAAACCTCCAAATCGAACACCGAACACATTTTCACCGCCGGAGATGCAAATCTGGTGGTTCTTCCCGCCATCACCGCCGAAGAATTGAAGGTTGTGGTGGTGACCTTCATCGTGCCTGCGAGGAGGATGATAGTACAGACGGGAAGTTTGAGGACAGTGAGAATTGAATCTGGCTACCATTCTCACTCCGGTATCCAATAGCTTCACGTACTTATTCATCTTATTTATGATTTCTTAAGCGCACTGTAAAATAAAAAAATGATCAAGTAATGTGACACAGAAAAAATAACTAATTTCAATATCAGTTAACTATTTATAACATAAAAATAAAATAATTAAATTATAATAATGAATAAGTAAGAAAATCACTAAAAGTCATAAATTATTTTAGACATAATGCATAAATATGTCTTTTAATTTAATTTCGTTTCATATTAACGTCTTTCAATTTTGGGTATATACTAATAGACACTTAAACTTATAGATCAAGAACGGTTCTATGGTTTGGAAAATAAGGCCTTTGTCTTAGGCCCTCAAATTTTTGTCAAAACATAAAATTGTATGTTAAAATTTTCATAGAAAAATTAATTATTTATGATAAAAAGTACATAATTATTTTTAAAAATAAATTATTTATATGTCTTTTGTACTTTGTTAGAAATAAGGATTTATAATTGCTTCAACAATACATATAATAATTGTCTCACTTTAAGGATGTTTTTCAATTTTGAGTTGATAAATCTTATCTAAAACTAGTAACTGAGAAAATAATATAAAGTACTAAGAGTGATTATTTTTATCTAAATAGTGTACAAAAATAGTTTTTGAATAAATATATATATATATATATATATATATATATATATATATATATATATGAAGTGTATTTATATTTTAGGTCACGAATTGAAATTTCGCTTTTAGCCCCTCAATTACGTTGAGCCGTCCCTGAAGTAGATACATGAGTCCTATGTGGCATAATACAAGTAGGACACCACGTAAGATGCAAATTGTCATGTAGGATACCATGTAGTAAGTATGTGCACTGTTTGGATTAAACCGAACAACCAAACCAAATCAAATCGAATCAAATTTTTATTTGGATTGACTTTTTGGTTTTCAGATTGGTTTTAGATTAATAAAGTACTTTATTTGTTTTTTGGTTTGATTTTTCAAATTTAAAAATAGTTAACCACTTTTATCCCTTTTTTAATTATTAATTGTCTTTCGTGATGATTACGTTTATAATTTATGTTTGAATTATATCTATAATAAGTATATTTATAAGTATTGTGTTTTAAGTTTTACTGATAAGTTATATAAGAAAGTACATTTAAGAGATTAAATATTATTACTTTGGTTATATTAATATTGACATAAACGAATAATCAAGCTGAAAAAGCCGAACCGAATAGAGGGAAACTAAATCAAACTAAATTTATTTTGGATCTAATTGGGTTACACTTTACAAAATCAAATAATACAAAACTAAAACAAAAATTGAATACATACTTTTACTATATATAAAATGTATGTGTCTATTTAAAAACATAAATATAAAATAAGATAAAAGTAAAAAATCATATTTATTGTACTGTGTTTTTTCTGTATGGTGTACTATTCAATAGTCCCTTATTTATGGCTGCCCCCTAACATGATTGACATGTTTCTATTTGTTCTTCAGAGGTCACCTTCTCATGTTATAAATCAAACATTAACCAAACATTGGTTAGTATAACCATTCGAGGATGGAGTTTATCTTGCTCTTAATTAGAAATTTTATTTCGAAATTTGAGTAAGGAAATATATTTGCTAAAAAATATTTCTTTTTAAATTGAATTTATATTAATTAAAGTTTAATATGAATATGTAAAAAAATAAATAAATTTGATACTAGTAAACTATTATAGTTCAACTCCTTAAGTTTCATATTAGTTGTCATTTCATATTTTGTTTTTGCAAGTTGTTTAGAATATAAATTACATAAATACGACAGGTAACCTTATTTTAAGAACATTTGATATTGTAAAATGATAAATAAGTTGGACAATGTCACATAATTAAATGTGGACTTCTTTTTATTTTTTATTTTATATATGTATAGTTTCAGCTTTGCCGCACCTACCCTAATTTTGGAGAAATTGATTAAAAACCCAAACCCGAATTTGATAGAAATTTTCAAGTTTGTAACAAGAGCCAATGGATTCAACCCCGGAAAAATTGAACTTTGGAAAATCTCTGTTAGTTCCAAGTGTTCAAGAGCTTGCCAAACAGCACCTAACCATTATCCCAGACAGGTATCTCCGGCCAGAGCAAGAAACTCCGGTCATTTCCGCCGGAGCGGAGGTTCCAGTTATCGATGTTCAAAAGTTGATTTCAGGTGATTCCATGGATTCTGAGCTGCAAAAGCTTCACTCTGCTTGCCAACAATGGGGTTTCCTACAGGTTTCATGTTCTTCATGATTTTGTTTTATTGTGCGAATAAATTTTATTTGCGAAGCTTCAAAAACACTCCTAAAGTTTATGTTTTTCTCTCACTAATGTGAATTTCCTACTTTTAACTATTAACAAATGTTTATCGAAATACAATTCATGTATCAAATGTTCATTTTTACTACGATGATATTTCAAGTAGGAAAAGGATACAACTGTAGTAGAAATAAGCAACTTTTATAAATCTTGGCCAAACATATTCTATTCTTAACGTTATTTTCATCTATTTAGTTCAAATTAAACATATAAGACATGTAAAAACTTATTTTCAGCTTTCCTTCCCCCATTAAAAGTGTTCAGATTTTAAATAAACTGTAATATCAGAATAATAGATTCTAAAATGCATAATCCTTTGTTAAGGGAAAAATTCCCACATCGGTTGGGCTCGTTATAAGGCGTGACCAATCCTCCTCCCTATGAGTTAGCTTTTGGGGCGTGAGTTAGGCCCAAACCTAATTTTAACAAAGATCACTTTAGAAAAGTGACTTCTTGTTTTCTTGTAGAGTGCCTAGATTTGTAATTTTTAAAAGGTTAATGAATTTGCTAGCATATTGTTGAATGTTAGGTTATAAACCATGGGGTGACACCTTTGCTCTTGGAGGACTTCAAGAGAGAGGTTATTGAATTGTTCAAACTTCCAATGGAAGAAAAGAAGAAGCTATGGAAACAGGAAGACAGCTTGGAAGGTTTCGGGCATGCATTCGTTGTGTCTGAAGATCAGAAACTTGATTGGAGTGACAGGTTTGGCATACTGACTCTTCCTCCTCATATCCGCAAAGTGGATTTGTTTCAGAAGTTGCCCTCGAAGCTCAGGTGCCTGTCTCCTTACTAGATTATTACTCTATTTGAGTGTTCATTACTTAAACAATCATTGATAAAGGAGAACACAATTACTTTTGGTTTTTTATAAATTAGGTAACCAGATTGTTAACTATACTTTTTGTTAAAAACTTGTATTTCTAACTTGTGCCTTGATCTTCGCACTCTAAGATTTTAATATGTTTATGTGTTTGAAATGCAGGGATATCATGGAAGCATACTGCAAAGAAATTAAGAGCCTAGCAACGAGCATTATATGTCAATTGGCAAAGGCTTTAAGGATGGACGAAGAGGAAATGAGAGATCTATTCAATGATGGTATGCAGACGCTGAGGATGAATTATTATCCGCCTTGCCCTGAGCCAGACAAGGCAATTGGCATAAGCCCTCATTCTGATGCCGATGCCATCACCATCCTCTTCCAGCTCAATGAAACTGAAGGTCTCCAAATCCGGAAAGACGATGTTTGGGTGCCTATAAGGCCCCTCCCAAATGCGTTGATTGTGAATATTGGGGATATGATGGAGGTAAATAACAACTTCTTACTGAGTAATTTATTTTTCAAAAGGGTAGCGACGTAATGATAATTGGAGTTTTTGTGTGCAAGTTATTGGTTTAGTTTGGTTTTATTCACAGTGTCATACAAGTTATTGTTGTTGTTTGTAAAGAAAGAGCTCACATTCTAATAAGATTCTCTATTGTTAAAAATATCATTTCACATAATGTGGACGTAAATGTGTTATTTGACTTGACAGATAGTGAGCAATGGTGTCTATAGGAGCATTGAGCATAGAGCAATCGTAAACTCAAATGAAGAACGTCTCTCTGTTGCAACATTCTGTGCGTTCAACCTTGAGTCTGAGCTAGGACCTGCACACAGCCTCGTTGGACCATGTAATCCTCCTATTTTCCGAAGAGTTCCCATGCACAAATATTTACAGGACTTTTTTGCACGAAAACTTGAAGGAAAGTCATACCTTGATTCCATGAAGGTAGAGGCAAAGGATGATAAATCCTAGGTAACATTTGATATAGTATAAGTTAGTTACTCTTGCTGTTGTAATCTGGTGTTCCCCTGTTTGATTACTACAAAGAATAAAAATATTGTACTCTTCATTTCATAAAATGTGACTTGTATATTGAGAATATAAATTGTTTTTTTGGTTGTTCTATTATATTGGCATAAAAGAATTTATGATAACTTTTAACGGACTTTTTTCATAGTATAACATTTATTCATCAAACACTTACCAACTATTGGATATAGATAAATAAAAAGCCTCTTACGTGAGGTATATAAACGTATTTTTATTTAGACATCTTAATTGAAATTGTTATTTACATTTATGCTTGAAAATGCACCCTAACTAACACCACAAATGATTATAATTGATTATTGGGGAACAACGTTAATGTTAAAACATAGGTTAGTGCAAATTTGAATAAAAAGTATTTCTTTTTACTATTTTACCTTATTTTCCCAATAAATTGCACTTTATTTGAAAGGATAAAAAGACTTCTAAACAATGTGAAATTAAATAATAACATCTATCAGTTAATAGTTTAATTAAAAAATGTCTCTATTATTATTTTGGGTCAAAAATGATCAATATGTTAACTTTTCCTTTCTAAACACGTTCTTTTCTTAATATCTTCATTGTAATTTATTATTAATTTTCATATTTATGAACTCATAGTTCATCATTAATTTTCATTTAGATGATGGCAGAAAAATCCTAAATATATTTTTCGAATTGAAAAATAATAAATATTAGCTAATATAATCTGATGTTAAAGTTAAAATGTGTTGAATAACCATAAATCATGTTCTTGTGAATTTGTGATGTACAATAAAATTTTCTTAAATTAATATAGGCGGGATCATGAAGTATTATTATTTTATGAATATATTATTTAATCGTTAATTAATATTTAATAATTTAAAGAGTATTTGATACTGAAAAAATTGTTCAAGGATGGAATCTCAAAGAATATGAAAGAACCCACTTGTGATTAATGATCTCGGTTACTGTAATAAATGGACGTTAATAACATATCGAATGTGTGAAAATAATACACGTTTAGAGGTCCAAAACTTAGAATTAACAAAATTGTGAATATCATTTAAAAAATAATGTTAATGATAAAGTTAAAGATGACACAATACATTAGGAACTAGTACGCGTAAGGAAACACTTAAATCTAGAACTCATCACAATTTTTTGAGGCAGTTAGAAAAGACAACATCAAAACTTTTGAATGAAATAAGAAAAGTTAGAGATGCACTTCAACTAAATTTAAAATTTTAATAAAAATAGAATATAATAAAATCATATTTCACTAAATTTTCTAAGATATATTTGTACTCTTAAACAATTATTAATTTATAATATTAATGGGACCATATACTTATAGACATAATACATATATTGGACCCTAAACTTACATTCAAATTTTAACCTTTACCTCCAACTTTCATAATGCACAAACAGACACTTTAACTATCCAACTTTTAAATAAATAAACACTTGAGTCCTACATGACAGAATATACGTAGGACATCACGTAGGACAAAAAAATGACATGTAAGACATATGTGTGTATTTGTTCAACTTTATACAAGTTTAAGTGTTTATTTATGTACATCCAAAATTGAAAAGTATAAATTTAATTTGAAGCCAAGTTAAATGACACATTTATGTATTATGTCATTTATATATGAATCTATTAAAAATATATTATCTTATTATCCAAGAGTAATTCTTTTCATTGACACAAATTGTAACCAGAGAAAGTTATCATCTTAGTGTATGCTAATGAGAAAGTCCCGACCCTTTATAAAAATAAATTTATTACTCACTTCTACAACCATTTCATTGGTTTTTCAGTCATTTGATTTTTTATTTTTTTTCTTTATTTTTAAAAAATTTCTTTCTCAATAAGTTAAAAGCATAATACATAAATATATATTTTAGTTGATAATTCTCAGTCATATTTATGTCTATAAGTTTTAAATATTTCTATCATCTATTATATAAAAGAGTGAAGTGGTTGGACAATTAAGGATAAAAATTTAATTTCATTCTAACAAATTTTTTAAGAAAATAGTCAATAATTCTAGAAAATTTTTCTATATATAAATTGAACAATGATCAACAGTAAAAAAAGTAATTTTATGCTAATAAAAATCTATCAAATAGAATGGTAACAAGAAAATTAAAATTTTTCAAAACCTCTTTAGTTATCGTTATTAATATTAACTTATTTTGTTATTACTTCACTTTCTTTCTTTTTTTTAACTTATTTGTGATATATATATATATCAAACATTTTATGGAAACCGATAAAAGGAAGAATATTAGGACAGTATTTGAACAACGTTAATGTTAAAACATAGGTTAGTGCAAATTTGAATAAAAAGTATTTTTTTTACTATTTTACCTTATTTTTCCAATAGATTGCACTTTATTTGAAAGGATAAAAAGACTTCTAAATGTTTGTGTGCTTGAAATGTAGGGACATCATGGAAGCATACTACAAAGAAATGAAAAACCTAGCAAGGATGGACGAAGAGGAAATGAGAGATCTATTCAGTGATGGTATGCAGTCAATGAGGATAAATTATTATCCGCCTTATCAAGCTCGTAATCCATAAATTCTCCCCCTAACCAAAACTCTTAAAGTCATTAAGACTACATTGTGAATGCTGATTAAGTTAGAAATAACATGTTTCTATTTATAGAGTTCTAAACCTTTTTCTACCAGAAAAATGATTAGTTAATTGAAAAGTTTTTCCTAAAAGAAAAACCTATTTATGGTAAAAGATCAGGACAAATAGAACTCAACAAAAACTCGATAGAGGGGAAGGATGACGAATCTTAGGTAGCATTTGATACGCTAGTACATGTTGCTCTGTTGTAATTTTGAGTTGATTACTCCAAAGAATAAAAATAGCTGACGTTCCTTTTCATTGAGAATATAAAATATACTTTGTTGTAGTATTATATTGGTATGATGGAACTAGCATGAAATTTTTATTTGTTACTTTGGAATAGTTGCGGGCGGCTATGTAAATATGCAAAGACAAAATTATTAGTTAAAATTACTTGATAAATAATACTATATGGTTTTGGAAGAAATAGATAAACCCAAAGGTGAATGGGATCTATAGTTTGAAGGAGTCATTGTATCTATATCTCTGCTATTCTTTTCCATCAGACGTTAATAATTTTCAATTTAATTACTAACAAAGAGTGACGACGGTGGCAAAAATGAACTTTGGAAAATCTCTGTTAGTTCCTAGTGTTCAAGAGCTTGCCAAACAGCATCTAACCAATATTCCGGCCAGGTATGTCCGCCCAGAAGAAGAATCTCCGGTCATATATGCCGGAGCATCGGTCCCAGTTATCGATCTTCAAAAGTTGATTTCCATGGATTCTGAGCTGCAAAAGCTTCACTCGGCTTGCCAACAATGGGGTTTCCTCCAGGTTCCATTTTTTTTTTTTGCTTTGAAAATGGTTCTTAAGGGGTATATGTATTGACCTTTTGAGAAATTAGCTTGCATATTATTGAATGATAGGTTATAAACCATGGAGTGACATCTTCGTTGTTGGAGGATTTCAAGAGAGAGGTTATTGATTTGTTCAAACTTCCAATGGAAGAAAAGAAGAAACTATGGCAACAGGAAGACAGCTTTGAAGGTTTTGGGAATGCATTTGTAGTATTAGAGGAGCAGAAACTTGATTGGAGTGACATGTTTGGTATAATGACTCTTCCTCTTCGTATTCGCAAAGTGGACTTGTTTCACAAGTTGCCCTCAGATCTCAGGTGCCTTTCTCCTTACTACTACTCTATTCGAGAGTTCGTTACTTAAAGAGTATTAAAATCACACCTAAATTACCCCAATTTCTTGAGCTTCATATCTGAATTATTGAGAGCGTAAGTTTCCTACCTGAAATTCAGGGGCATTATAGAAGCATACTCCAATGAAATCAAGAGCCTAGCAATGATCATCGTATGTCACTTGGCAAAGGCTTTAAGGATAGATGAAAATGAAATGAGAGAGCTATTCAGTGATGGTGTGCAGTCAATGAGGATGAATTATTATCCGCCTTGCCCTGAGCCAGACAGGGCAATTGGCTTAAGCCCTCATTCTGATGCTGATGCCCTCACCATCCTTTTCCAGCTCGATGAAACTGAAGGTCTCCAAGTTCGAAAAGACGACATTTGGGTGCCTATAAAGCCCCTCCCAAATGCTTTGATTGTTAATATTGGCGATATGATGGAGGTAGGTAAATAACAACTTTTTCTTGAAAGAACTTAATGTGGACTAAATATAAAGAAATATCACTAATCCGTTTACTTGGATCGGAAAATGTAATGTAACATGTTTTATTTGACTTTGGCAGATATTGAGCAATGGTGTTTATAAGAGCATTGAGCACAGAGCAATTGTAAACTCAAACAAAGAGAGACTCTCTGTTGCAACATTCTCTACCTTCAACCTTGATTCCGAATTAGGACCTGCACATAGCCTCATTGGAACAAATAATCCTCCAATTTTCCGAAGAGTTGTCGTGCAAAAATATTTACAGGACTTTTTTGCACGAAAACTTGACGGAAAATCATACCTTGATGTCATGAAGGTAGAGGTGAGGAATGGAGAATCCTAGGTAGTATTTGATAATATAATTTACTCTTGGCGTTGAAATCTGGACTTCCATTACTATAAATAAGAAGATTCGAGTCTTCTTCATTTATTTTGTTTTAAGCATGTTCTTCCATCTCAAAAAAATTCATATTTTTTTTTGGAAAAGAGATTAAAAATTCTCCAATCTACTTTTTCCCCCCCTCAAATTAGCTAATGGTCATTTGCAATGTAAAATAGTCACATGCCATATTACGATTCGTCACATATGTAACTTAATTCAAAAGTTAAATCCACCAAATTCTCAAATCCATACCCCGTTATCTTTAACCTAAACCGCCCCTAATTACTTCAATTATATACAAAATATGTATAATATTTGTATGAAATCTGTATCAAAATTGAAGTTTTGAAGCCACAACAGCCACTTTCTCAATCGAAAATTCATAATCAGTTTGGGTGGAAGAAAGCCCCAACCACAGGCGCACTTACGCCGAGGGAAGTTTGGGTTTTCTTCAATGAGAACCTTGCCGGTAACGGATCGGTTCGCCGCCGATCCAATTTAAGAACTGAATCGGGTTTACAAGATGAGGTTTATGCTCAGTAGCAGCTCTTTGTTTAGGAGAAAATCACATCTTTTAACTACTACTAGAACAAAATCAAGGCTAATTGACCCACCTGAGCAAAGATTAATGGTTTACTATGAAATTTGGGATTTTAGAGAGAAGTACTGAATTTGAAGATGACGAAGGATTTACCAGAAGAGTATAAGAAAATGAAGTTAAAATAATTCTATGTTCTTTAGATGGTGAATTTGATTTTGATAATGGTTGCTTTTCTTTGTTATCTAACTATTAGAAAATTTAATAATAGTAAGTATATAAATAAATTTATTTTAACAGCAAGAGTATAATCTAATTAATAAGCTAAAACTGTTAGGTATTTTTGACAGATAATCAAACGACTCATTCTCTATATATATCTTAAATCATTTATAATTTATTTATTTATTATATTTTTATTAGTGTAGACATTGCTGATCAATTTTTTTTTATAAAGAAAAGGAAACATAAATTAAGTGAAAAAAACAGAAGATAAATAATTAATTAAAGTGATGGACAAACGGGATAAGATTTTGAACTTTATGGAGATATTTTGTTAAATTGTTCGGCAGGAACAAATTTGAATACGTAACCTCTGGACTATTTTTGTAATTTTTCCTTTTATTAATAAAAAATTAAATCCCATCTGCACCAAAAGTCACCTGAATATAGGTGACTAATTAGGCAAAATGATTAGAAATTGTAGGTATATTACCAGATGGACCACGTGTTTATTTACCCAAAAAAATGACATAAATAATCTCTTAATTATAAAGGTAGGTCTAATGATTTTATAGCTACACACTCAACAGGTTCCGTCTTTAAATTATTCAAGTACCTTAATTATATCCTCATTAATTTTAATATGTTAATTATAAATTTATGGATTTCAGTCTTTTTAATATTTAAAAACTTATCAGATTTGATCTTTATTCATTTTTTTAAAACAAAGTAGCTTAGGTTTATATTAACCGATTCTTCGTGAAATTAAATCTTTAATTCATTTTTAAAGTTATTTCTCTATCCCATCCTTTTTTATTCAAACTACTCTTATAAAAGAACAATAACGTCAATAATTTAAAATACAATTAATGAGAAAAAAATATAAGTCCTATTTTTATTCAATTAAAAATAAAATTTAAGCACTAAAATGTGCTAATTTGTGCCGGTTTTTATCTAATTTACTCAAACAAAATTACGTAAAATAAAATGATAAATAATAAAATTAATTTATTTTTAAAAAAAATAAAAAATTACAAATCTACCACTTTATAAATTTCAGATTTTGAAAAACTAAAAAAATTATGTTTAATGAAATCATTATAGTACAAACTTTGAATTTAGCACGTAATAATTTTTTTCTTTTGCATATTCAAGACATTCGTAGCAATAATATGCTTCTTTTTATTTCCTGTTGAATAAAATTATAACTTATATTTTCTTTCATCGTAAATTTTATTTTAAATAGTTAAGATTAAGATTCTTTACAAAAAATTAATTTGAAGAAAAAATAACAAAGACAGAAACAACAGAAGAAATTGCTAAGGAATTTAATTTCTCTATACATGAATTGTATTCGATTAATGTAAATCTAAAAATAAAACTCTTTCACTATAATCAAGTTGAGATAGTCAACCGAACATATACTAGACAATTAAACATGACTTTTTTTTTTATATTATATAATACACGTTATCCTAGACAAATAAAAATGTCCATTATTTCTTTTTGCATTATATGATACACGTTATTATTTCATATCTCAATAAGTTTACTTTGTAAAACAAGTTTGAGGGAGAAAAAAAATACAAACTTCATCAATGGAAGAAGCAAAGTTGAGAAAGCTAGGTGGTTCTCTGAAAGTCCCTAACGTTCAAGAACTTGCAAAGCAACAACTAGCAGCCGTTCCATCGCGATATATGCGCGATGATATTGAAAATCAATCATATTCTTCCATATTACCTCAAGTTCCAGTTATTGATATGAAAAAATTGCTGGAAATTGGAGATATTGATGATGATTCGGAACTCGTGAGGCTTCATCTCGCTTGCAAAGAATGGGGATTTTTTCAGGTTTATATATCAAAAAAACACTTTTTTTAAAAAAATTATTGTTTTATGTTACAGAAATGTTGGAGTTGACTTATTTAACCATCAATAATACAACTGCACTCCAAAACATACAATAATCTTATTAAATATAACAAGTGATATTCTTTTTTTTGACGTATTGAAACTAACCTAGGAAGAAACAAAATTTAACAATCTTTTTGATTACCGATCATATCTTTTAATTTAAAAATAAACTGATGTATCTTCGTGTCGCATGATGATATCGATTTTTTTAAAAAAAAATACATGTGCAGCTGGTGAATCATGGAGTGAATTCCTCATTGATGAAGAAAGTGAAATCGGAAATCAGAGCATTTTTCGATCTACCAATGGAAGAGAAGACGAAATTCGAGCAAGAAGAAGGAGATCTCGAAGGATACGGGCAAGCATTTGTTGTATCTGAAGAACAAAAGTTAGATTGGGCTGATATACTTTACATGATCACTCTCCCTACTCATTTGCGAAAACCTCACTTGTTTCCAAAGCTTCCTGCCTCGTTCAGGTACGATAATATATAACTGAGTTTACGATTAAATATTTAGTTCACAATATTTAAATTCTTGGACCGATAAGGGATGCATTGGAACAATACTCAAGAACACTGAAGGAACTTGCTATGAAAATTCTGTACGTAATGGCCAGAGCTTTAGGGATGAAAACAGAGGATATGAATGTACTATTTGAACAAGACGGGACACAAATGATGAGAATAAATTATTATCCTCCTTGTCCTCAACCAGAGCGCGTAATGGGGTTATGCCCCCATACTGATGCTATTGGTCTAGCTATATTACTTCAGGTTAATGAAACGGAAGGTCTTCAAATTAAGAAAGATGGAGCTTGGACTCCGGTTCCATATCTTCCTGATGCCTTTGTTGTCAACATTGGAGATATTTTAGAGGTGAGAAATAAGTATATATGCATGTTTGGTGTAACGAAAGACATTTGTCAGCGTGGCAAAAGTTATTTTCTAGTGTTTGGTTATGAGAAAACTTATCAATGTTGTTTCACGTGCAGATTCTGACAAATGGAATCTACAAAAGCACTGAACATCGAGCAATTGTGAACGAAGATAAAGAGAGGATTTCCATTGCTACATTTTTGAGCCCCAATCTGGATGGAGATTTAGGTCCAGCTCCTAGTCTCCTCACTCCTCAATGCCCTGCAGAATTTAGGAGGATTGGAGTGGCTGATTACTTCAAAGGATATTTCTCTCGAGAGCTCGTTGGAAAATCATATGTCGATTCTATAAGAATTGGAAATGGAGGCGATGGAAGCAATTGATAAATGTTTGCATTTTATGCCCCCTTGGATACCAACAGATTGTTTGATTTGGATGGACTTTTTACTGTATCATTTTGTGGATGTATAATGTTTGAATAAATTGTGGCATTTGTTGTGGTTGAATAACATCATTATTGTTTGATTTTAATGTATCAAATCGTATATTAGCTACCTAAAACTGGTTGAATGGAACGACGTATCCATGTTTATACCCTGTGCTACTTGGAGAAGATGCTCAACATCTACTTCAGGGAAATGTTGTAAAAGCTTCAAGTTGCCTACAAAATCACCCCTTATTAGTTTGCTTTTAACACACATCAGCATAGCACAACAGATCCTCAATAGTATCTCCTGTAAATGAGCCATGGAGTTGGATGAAGAGCGTCTTATATATTAGATCAACCACAATATCCATCCATATAAACACACATTGATCGGATAAGTACCTGAAGGCCAAAAGGATTGCTGAGAAGCGTATCCCAGATCCGTAAGATGTGATGCAAACTAAACTCCTGAGTAAGGAGCAGAGTGATCCACCTAAATGCATAGAATTGCGGGTTAACCTGAAATCAAAACATTAGCTAGGACGACTGATATATATGTGAGCAATAACTTAGGTATTTATAGCTGTGCCTAAGAAATAGGTTCACATTCACCTTTGTTTTTAATTCAAGATGGTGCCACAATTCTTCATCATTAGTTTTCAATAACTCTGACAATTTGGAAAGAGTTGAGTGGATACCAAACGAACTGCAATCAAATTGTTGACAGAAGTGATCCACACAGCTACTCATTAGTATAACAAAACAGGAAAAAGTATCTGCTTCTATATTTGCCTGCACAGTGGAGAAAAACAAATGAAGCTTCTACTATTAACGAAAGAGTTGGCGAAGGCATCAATATAAACTATAAGAGCAAATTTGAGGAAGAAGAACTTACAACATTATTTTCATCATTATCGGTGTTGAAGACGTAGTACAATGGGGCCAAGACCTCATTCATACCTTGTACATAACTAATTGCAGGATTTAATTTCGCAAACAAAAGAAGAATATTTCTCATTGACTCCTGTAAAGCAAAACATAAATTCGGAAAGAAAAAACTATCACAGACTAAAATGTTAAACTAAAATCAAGAGTTGAGAGATATAAGTAAAATGTTACCTTATTCTTCGTAGATAATGATGAGTCTCCTGAGAAGAACTCTAAATCTGGATGAGTTCGCTGCAAATCACGGTCTATCTGCTCTGAAATTTCTGTAAACTACAAACACCACCATTTGTATTTTGTATTCATAAAAAAACATCTTCAGGTGATATAAAAGGTTGCAGAAGAACTCGCGGTGCAGTAGGTACTTGCCTCAAAGTACTGATGCCATATGCTAGTTTTACCTAAACTTAGTGGATGATCCTCTTTAGAAATGTTGTAGCGTTTAAGGGGCTCAATGACTCCGCTGCTAGTGTCGTGTCCAAGCAATATCATGCTTTTATCTTTTCGACATGACAATTCTGACTGTCTAGATCAAAGATTTCTATGAACAATAAGGGACCAGCTAAGACCATAAGTTACAAGGTAATGCAGCTTACAGGTTTTCGTAGAAACTCCTCTTTTAGCTTGTTATATTTCAATCGACTCTCGTTTAACTCCTTCTCCCATAGGTCTCGAGAAGTAGGTAAATATCCCAACAGTAGCTGCAATTTATAATCATGGAAAACAGAGTTATTCGATTTCAATTTCAACATATTTGGCGAAGAATATAATGCTTATACTAATGCGATCAGTTAGGGTAATTAATAACCTTCCAAATTGTTGCTCGCAAACTCCCTCCATCAGGAATACCTGAACGGGCAACTCGTTGCAACTTCTCCAAATTAATCTCCTTTCGAGAAATCTGTTTTACAAACAGCATCAATGATCAAAGAACGCGACAATGAAGTAGTGATCACCTCTAAGCAAAGAGCGGAAACAATGAAAATTGTGATGAACAGTCTCACCTCATATTCAAGATCAGATCGTTTATCATCATCGTTGCAGGCGTGCAATACAATTGATCCCAATTTCCTATTTTTGCTTTGGGGAAAACTTATAAGCTCATCATCAAAATCATAACATCGATCCTTAATCATCTGCTTCAGAGCAAACTCGCGAGTCAGATCAAATGTCTGTAATTCTTCACCAGATTCAATTTCTTCATAATTACTTTCTTCTCTACCATGATGGAAGCCATTGATCACTAAACTTCCAATCTTTTGAGGAAATACTACTAATTTCCTCGGTTTTTCTGGAACGTTGAGCTTGCTAATCTTAGGCGTCATTTGCTCGAAAGAATGAATGATTGAGGAAAAAAAAGTTTCTGCTTTTCACTTCAAAAGAAAAAAAAAAGATAATTTTAGAAGGATTTTGGTTTATAATTTTCTTGTTAAGAGAGGAAGAGGAATGTCAGTTAGCCGTTTGAATGGTTGGCGGGTTCTTTTCCTAAGAGTCAAATACTTACCTGCTAGTTATATTTTTTTTCTCAAAATATATCCTTTCAAGTTATACTTTTGATTTAAATATATCTCTAATATTATATTTTGACACAAATTAACCCTTAATTTAATTAGGGACACGCAACAAGCTCAAAATCTCTTTATTCACAAATTCTTTCTGATAATGTAAAATTAACCATAAGTCATGTTCGTGAGAAGGTCCATTTGTCAAAATAATTTCTATAATGATTTATTTGGGTTTCCAGTCGTTTTCTTTTCTTATTGTTTTCTCAATTTTGCTTTCAATGGTCAAATAGAGTTGGTGAAACTGTTCCGATAAATTTGGTACCTTACGATGAGGGGCGGATTTAGGAACATAGAATGTGTGCCACGTGACACAATTTCGTCGAAATTTTTTTATTGAATATACCTATATATATATATATATAAAAGCATAATACATGAATGTGCTTTTTAACTTGGCTTCAAATTATATTTATACCCTTTAACTTTGGATATGCACAAATAGACATTTAAATTTGTATAAAGTTGAACAAATAGACACACATGTCCTACATATCATTTTTTGTCCTATATACTGTTCTACGTGTATTGTACCATGTAGTTATTATGTGTTTATTTATTTAAAAATTGAATAATTAAATTACCTATTTATATATCATAAAAGTTGAAGATCAAAATTAAAATGTAAAGCTAAGTTTATAATCTAATATATGTATTATGTTAAAAAGAAAAAACACAAAAGTATAAAATAGTTTACAGGACACTGTTTGTAACTAAATGTGGCAAGCTTAACTATGCTTACAATCGTTGCATGACGTCACAGGTTGGATTCTCGGAGGCACATTTTTTTTTTCTGTTTGTTTTATTGGCATCTTAATGTTTTCTTTTAGCAATTAGAGTTATAGTTAAATAAAAGCCCGTTTGGATGAGCTTAATAAAAGCAGTTTTAAAAAAGTACTTTTAAAAGTGCTGAAACTTATTTTTAAAATAAGAAGTTATGTGTTTGGATAAAAGTGCTGAAATTGTTATGTCAAACGTGAAAAGTGAAAAATGAAAGAAAGAAATGTTAGGGTTATATGGGTAATTTGGAGATTGTACAAAAATATTAAGCACAAAAAGATAAAAATGTGGTCAACTTAAAACAGCTTATAAGCTAAAAAAAAAAAAAAACACCCCTACCCCAGCTTTTAACTTTTGGCTTAAAATAAGTTTTTTTTAACTTAAAATAAGCTGTTTTGAGTATTGCCAAACATCTAAATAAGTCAAAAACCAGCTTTTAAGTCAGTTTGACCAGCTTTTAAGCTGAGCCAAACAGGCTCTAAAGGCCCGTTTGGATGGGCTTAATAAAAGCAGCTTTAAAAAAGTACTTTTGAAAGTGCTGAAACTTATTTTTAAAATAAGCAGTTATGCGTTTGGATAAAAGTGCTGAAGTTGTTATGCCAAACGTGAAAAGGGAAAAATAGAAGAAAGAGATATTAGGGTTATATGGATAATTTGGATATTGTATAAAAATATTAAGGGAAAAAACATAAAAATATGGTCAACTTAAAACAGCTTATAAGCTAAAAAAAAAAAACACTCCTACCCCAGCTTTTAACTTTTGGCTTAAAATAAGTTTTTTTTAACTTAAAATAAGCTGTTTTGAGTATTGCCAAACAGTTAAATAAGTCAAAAACCAGCTTTTAAGTCAGTTTGACCAGCTTTTAAGCTGAGCCAAACAGGCTCTAAATCTATATTTCTGATTTGTGATTTTTTTTGGTTCTTATTCATCTATCATTCTTATTTTTATCTTGAATCTCCATATTAGGTTAATATTTTTTTGTTATTCAATTTTTTTATCATGTGCTTGAATTTTTATTTTTATTTATTCATAATAATAATTTTATTTTTTATTATCTACTTGTTGCAATGAAATATTTTAGAATTCATTAAATTGATTAAAATTGTTTGTAATCCTTGATCCTCAATTACTAATTGTGCAGGTCAAATCATATTAGTCTAAGTTTTTAATGGAGAGTTATTATTCCAATTTTTTTTATACAAACAATTTTAACTACTCAAGCTTCAACTGACTTACGAAATCGAATGGATAATGAGTTTTTGAGTGATTGTTTGGTGCCTTATATAGAAAAGGAAGTATTTAGTCGTATTTCTAATGAGGATATTATGTATACCTTTAAAAAATATGGAATTTCGGGAGAACTATAGTTATATACTCGAATTTATTTTATTATTATCACCTGAGTCATTTTTTTCATATATATTATAATTGCAATGATTTTTTCATTTTTTTGAATTATTGAAAAAGGTTATCCGACATGAATAGTGGTGTAAAACTTCTGTAAAATAGAAAAGTATAGAAATAGAATATAATTTAGGATTTATACTATGAGAATTATATAAATTATACAAATAAGGCCTATAACTTCTTCTTTTTTTCTTTTCTTTTTCATCTTCTTTTAAAGACGTAATCATTTATTTGCAATGCCCATGTTGAATAATATTGTAAATAAAATTTTATTTAATAATATAAAGATGTAAATGGTTTAATTATAATATTATCTAATTAAAAGAGATCTTAAATTTTTGGAGGCCTAAAAAATTTTTTTGATTGATTTTCTTAAGTCAGCCATTTTGTCCCTTTAATAGTGATACCGCTTTTAAAAAAATGTTGTTGTGTATGCCACTGCTTACAATTAAACAACGGAAAATGGCATATGTAGTTAAAAAATTAAAAATTATACTATTTATATACTATATGGTTTTGGAAGAGAAACCCAAATTGATTTTAAAAAAATTCAAGTTTGCAACAAAAGCAAATGGAGTCAACGCCGGAAAAATTATACTTTGGAAAATCTCTGTTAGTTCCAAGTGTTCAAGAGCTTGCCAAACAGCACCTAACCAATATTCCGGCCAGGTATGTCCGCCCAGAGCAAGAAACTCCGGTCATATCCACCGGAGCATCGGTTCCAGTAATCGATCTTCAAAAGCTGATTTCAGGCGATTCCATGGATTCTGAGCTGCAAGAGCTTCACTCTGCTTGCCAACAATGGGGTTTCCTACAGGTTTCATTTTCTTCATAGTTTTGTTTAACTATTTCAGTTAGTAAAAGGAAATAATTAATAGTTGATGTGTGTTTTGATCGATTGTTGATGATAGTTCAAATAAGAATAGTGAATCACACAGTTGATGAGTGTTTCGATAAATTGTTGACCATAATTCAAATAGGAAAAGTGAAAATTTCATAGTTTAGTAACTTTGGAAGTAAAATATTTATAATTAAGTAACTTTTGAGTTAAAATAAAATTGAGTGAAGAGTATGTTTGATTTTAAAAAGGTGTGAATGGAAAATGAAGAGTTGCGACTTTTATGAAGAGTCGTGACTTTTATGAAATGTTGCGATTTTGATGAAAAGTTGTGACTAAAATTGTGATTTTTATGGAAAGTTGTGACTTTTATGGAAAGTTGTCGCTTTTATAAAAGGTGACGACCTTTCTGAAAGATTGTGACTTTTCCAAAGGTTTGTGACCTTTCCGGTAAGGCACAATAAGAACATTTTCACACTACCCTTTGTTTTCTATAAATTGAGGGATTTCCTCTCATTTTAATATAGAATTCATAGACTTCTTCTTCAACTACTAAATCTAATATTCTAAGTGTACTTTACTGCCGTTGAGTGGTTCGCTGACACCGGAGTTTTTGGTATCTATACTCTGGTGATTGAGATCATTTTACCCTGGAAAATAATTTTCTTAAGGGGACACTGTGAGTTCAGTGGACTCGATTTTTTTTCCTATTAAAAATTTCCAGATTCTGCTTCGTATTTTACAAATTTTAGATTTGTGAATTAATTTCAGCTCTTCTATTTTTTTTATTTCACTGGTTCACTAAACATGGTAACTTCGTGTTTCTGCAAAGTTTGTTGGAAGCAGTAAGATTCTTTAGACACATATTAACAACAATTCTTCTTTAAGAAAATATTTCGTATATTTTTTTTTTTAAATCCGTTTCTGATTCTAGTTTCACTACTAGTTCTAATTTTCTAATTGTGAAAATGTTCTTAAACTTTGTTGTCTTACAAAGATGTTCAAAGTTTGTTCTAAGTATGTTTGGAATACAAGATGAACAACAGAGTATAGTTGAGCGACTTCCTGAGAAAAAAAATTCATAATTGAGTGACTTTTGAATTAAAAACCAAAATTGAGTTTGACTTTGTGAGAACAGAGTCTATTAATTGAGTGACAATCTATGATATTGTCTCAAGAATAATATCACGTTAGCTTTAATCCTTCTCATTTTTTGTTGATAGTACGAGTGTTAGTTTAGACAAAATTAGTCTTTATTTTCTCCTAATGCGCCTAGCTTTGTAATTGTTGAAAGGTTGTTAAATTTGTTAGCATAATGTTGAATGTTAGGTTATTAACCATGGAGTGACACCTTCGTTACTGGAGGATTTCAAGAGAGAGGTTATTCAATTGTTCAAACTACCAATGGAGGAAAAGAAGAAACTATGGCAACAGGAAGACAGCTTGGAAGGTTTTGGGAATGCATTCGTTGTATCGGAGGAGCAGAAGCTTGATTGGAGTGATATGTTTGGCATAATGACTCTTCCTCCTCGTATCCGCAAAGTGGACTTGTTTCAGAAATTGCCCTCGAATCTCAGGTGCCTATCTCCTTATAACTATATCCCGCTCTCCTCATCTTTTAATTAATATGTTTGTGTGTATTGAAATGTAGGGACGTCTTGGAAGCTTACTGCAAAGAAATTAAGAGCCTAGCAAGGATCATCGTATGCCAATTGACAAAGGCTTTAAGGATGGACGAAGAGGAAATGAGAGATCTATTCAGTGATGGTATGCAGTCAATGAGGATGAATTATTATCCGCCTTGCCCTGAACCAAACAGGGCAATTGGCTTAAGCACTCATTCTGATCCTGGTGTCCTCACCATCCTTTTCCAGCTGAACGAAACTGAAGGTCTACAAGTCCGAAAAGATGATATTTGGGTGCCCATAAAGCCCCTCCCAAATGCTTTGATTGTGAATATTGGAGACATGATGGAGGTAAAAATGTTCTACTACCGCCTGAAAATATTATGCGCGTAAATGTGATATATTTAACTTGGCAGATATTGAGCAATGGTGTGTATAGGAGTATTGAGCACAGAGCAATTGTAAACTCAAATGAAGAAAGGCTCTCTGTTGCGACATTCTATTACATGAACCTTGAATCCGAATTAGGACCTGCACACAGCCTCATCGGACCACATAATCCTCCCATTTTCCAAAGAGTTTCGGTGCACAAATATTTACAGGACTTTTTTGCACGAAAACTTGACAGAAAATCGAACCTTGATTTTTTGAAGGTAGAGACGAGTGATGGAGAATCGTAGCATTTGTTACACTTGTACAAGTTATTGTTGCTGCTGTAACTTGGAGCTTCTACGTTTTTATTTTTCTGTTATGTCATAGTCTTTAACTTACTGTGGCCTCGTCTCAATAAAAGCCATGCATATAGATTGATGAATTATACAACTTTGATACTTATTACTCCATCCGTTCATTTTTATCTATTATTAAGTTAGACACATACATTAAGAATTTTTTTTTTAATTGATATACTTATTTTACCTCTCTATCCCTACCAATTAATGTTTAGTATTGGATCTTAAAAAATGATACGGATAAATAGTATTAATGCTAAGGATAAAATATAAAGAAAAAAAACTAATTGTCTTTTTCTTTATACGTAAAAGATGCTAAATAAAAATAAAAATTTATTTTAGGAATAAGTGAGAAGTAAAAGTGAATAGAGGGAGTACCTAAAGTAAGAATTACCTCTCCTATTTTAAAAAAAAACAACTTTTTTTCTATTTTAGTCTGTTTAAATGATTTTTTTTATAATAACTTTTTACATGACATGTTTAAGGTAAATAAAGTATTATCAAGGCAGTAAGCACCTATAAGGATTGTAGTGGAGCAATAAATATTCTTTCATCCTTAATAAGAGGGTCCGTGTTCAATACGAAATTATCTTTATTAGAAAGTGTTTAACCCCTCAATGTGTATCATGATTTAATCAGACTCCAAGTTTTATTGACCACGTAATAATCTGATTAGATCCTCCTAGATCGATCATAAAATAATCTTGCGTCGTTGTCTTATATAATTACAACACTACTAATTAATAGTCTTGGGTCATTCTACATTTTTATCCAACCATAAATTTGAAACGTTGTCAAGGCAACGTTACCACAAAAATCTTATGCAATAATCTTTCTATAAATACAAATAGGGGAATCAATGCCACATGTGTAACTAGGAAGTGACCAATCCTAGTTAATGATTTTGCTGGAAAAATTATAAAGCTGATGATGGAAGAAGCAAGGTCGATACTATTTAGTTAAAAAATTAAAAATTATACTATTATGAACCTGCATGCCATATACGATAATTGAGATATATTATCTTTTCCATTAATTATTATCAAAAAGTATAATTGATTTAGGCATATCATTTTTTAAATGCTGTCAATTTGCAGATCCAATATTTTCCAAGCTTTACCTTCCACTTGGGTTCGTAATTATCTACAACATTGATACTTATTACATACGAGTAGTAATTACTCGCCGTCCTGTATATTTACCCAAATAAAATTAGAATAAATTACAGAAATAAATACATTTTGTTTCACTTATTTTCATTACCCTTTATTATTTTTAAAAATTTCAAAAATTGTTTATTTTTTTAATTTATACGAGTTGCATATTAATGTACCTAAGTCAGTATTTAATATATTTGAGTTACATATTATGTATTCGGGCCAGTTTTTAATATATCCGAACTATATATTAATGTATTCGAGATAACATTTACTGCATCCGGGCTACATATTAATGTATCCGAACTTCAATTTTTATATCCTTTTTTTTTAATTTTTAAGGAGTTAATAAAATTAGAAACTTATTAAGGATAAACTGTAATTTCATATTAAAACTGTGAAATTTACGTAATTTATGCAAATTTAACACATTGTCAACACAATGCATCATCAAGTTTTATTAAATATTAACCCCCCCCCCCACAATAATCTTATTAGAACCTACTAATCAATAAGTATAGGATAATCAAATTGGGACGATTATAAATTAGTCTTAGTATCGTTTCCATACATATTTATCCAACGTTGTCAAGGCAAAGTACAATAAAATTTTATCGACTACACACAATAATCTTTCAATCCTAGATAATGATTTTGCTAAAAAAAAAAAAATACAAGTTGATGATGGAAGAAGCGAGGTCGAGAAAGCTAGGTGGCTCTTTGAAAGTTTCTAACGTTCAGGAGCTGGCAAAACAACAACTAGCAGGTGTTCCGTCGCGATATATTCGTGTTAATGATGACGAAAATCAATTGTATAATTCGTCCATATTATTGCCTCATGAATTAGCTCCAGTTATTGACATGAAAAAACTGCTCAAAATAATTAAAGACGGTGATACAGAGCTTAACAGATTTCATCTTGCTTGCAAAGAAGGGGATTTTTCCAGGTTACGTTTCATAGATCAAACACTCTTCATTATGCTCCATAACTACTTTTTCTCAGTTAGTTTAGCAAAAATATATGTCTAATTAAATTGCGCAGTTGGTGAATCACGGAGTGAGTTCATCATTGATGGAGAAAGTGAAATCAGAAATCAGAGCATTTTTCGATCTACCAATGGAAGAGAAGACGAAATTCGAGCAAGAAGAGGGAGATCTCGAAGGATACGGGCAAGCATTTGTTGTATCTGAAGAGAAAAAGTTAGATTGGGCTGATATACTTTACATGATCACTCTCCCTACTCATTTGCGAAAACCTCACTTGTTTCCAAAGCTTCCTGCCTCGTTCAGGTACGATAATATATAACTGAGTTTACGATTAAATATTTAAATTCTTGGACCGTTAAGGGATGCATTGGAACAATACTCAAGAGCACTGAAGGAACTTGCTATGAAAATTCTGTACGTAATGGCCAGAGCTTTAGGGATGAAAACAGAGGATATGAATGTATTATTTGAACAAGACGGGACACAAATGATGAGAATAAATTATTATCCTCCTTGTCCTCAACCAGAGCGCGTAATGGGGTTATGCCCCCATACTGATGCTATTGGTCTAGCTATATTACTTCAGGTTAATGAAACGGAAGGTCTTCAAATTAAGAAAGATGGAGCTTGGATTCCGGTTCCATATCTTCCTGATGCCTTTGTTGTCAACATTGGAGATATTTTAGAGGTGAGATATATGTGTGTTTAGTATGATACAAGTCAATTTGTGGGTAAAGCTCTGTTAATTTTGTTTTTTTTGCAGATTGTGACAAATGGAATTTACAAGAGCATTGATCATGGGGATAAGGAGAGGATCTCTATTGCTACATTTTTTAGCCCCAAATTGGACGGAGATTTAGGTCCAGCACCAAGTCTCCTCACTCCTCAAAATATAGGAGGATTGGAGTGGCCGATTACTTCAAAGGATTTTTTTCTCGAGAGCTCCATGGAAAATCATACCTACATACTCTAAAAATTGGAAATGGAGATCATGATAGCAATTGATCAATGTTGCATTTTATTCCGCTCGTATGATAATTATTGTAGCAATGGTGGTCTGTTTAGTTGTATGAGCTATCTCATGTGATGTAAAAGGTTGCAGAAGAACAGTTATTGCTTATATTTATATTTAAAACCATTAAGAAATGCATAAACTTCCAATCCTATATTTGAATTGGGAAAGGGTAAAAATATGTTGCTGAATTATTGAGAACAGAGCAATTATGCTCTATTATCTGCTCTTTGACACAAAAAATGCCATAGCCATCAAGGTCCGCCACCCTTTGGATACTGATTTGACAGAACTCAATAACTTTATCTCAAATTTTATATTTGTGTTAAAAAATTCATTTGATAGGTAAAAACAGTATTCTTAACCATGTAAACACAAACGAATTATGAAAATTGTAATTAACAGTATCACCTCATATTCAAAATTAAAAAAAAATCGTTTTAATTTATTTTTGTTTAATTCGAAATGTTAATTAGTTGGGTCTTTAATTAATTAGGGATGGTAAAATTGATCTAGGCCTGCCCAACTCTAGTGGCCAATCTAATTCCTAGAATTTGTACTTGAAGTTAAGTAATATTTGAGATTTGACCTCTAATTTTGTGTTCACTAAATTAAAGTCACTCTATTAGACACTAACCAAAAAAAATTTAGGAAAAACTACAAAATATGATAAATACTAATATACATTTAAAATAAATATCTACAATCCATTTCTTTTTTTATGTTATATGGATATAATTACACAATAAATAGAAAAGTTAATTATATATAAAAATAATTAGAAAAGTAATTGATATTAAATAGGAAAGTTATTGTTACACACCTAATTTATTATCTCTAAGCATGTTGTGTGTGATTGGTTCCCGTGTTTACCCTCACTAATACTTTCTCTTTCATCAAATTTCTTTCAATTTAAGATCTTTTTGATGATTTTAGGAACAATTTTGTAATTTGAATTCATCATATATTACTTGATTGATTTTCTCCTCGTCTTTGTGTAGATCATAGTTTTATACATATATGTTGCATCTATTTTTATAGGCTTTCAATTGACTTGTTTCTGTATTACAATGACTATAGTAATAAAAAAAAGTAGTACAAGAAGAACACGAACAAAAAAAGATTGAGGTTTGTAAAATTGTCAAATTTGTATATAGTAGAATAGTTATATACATATATACTTGTATTTTAATATTAACACAAGTTGAAATGGTAATTTCTGAATACAAGTATATTTGGATACATAAGTAATCTATCAAATTTGAAAGGTTAATTAGGCAATACAAGTATAATTAGATACATTAATATAATTTTTTATTAAAAAAAATGCACGAGTCAACACCAAGCCTCAAGTATTATAAGAAAAACTTGACCAAAAGAGATTGATGTTTGTTGATTTTTTCATTTTTTTATACAACCGAATACTTGCACACTTTTGCTACAAACACATTCTATTATTTTTCATTTTTTTGTTTATTTATTTGTCAAATATATTCATCTTTTGTTCAACAATAATGTTCATATGTATACTATATTAGTGTATTCATTTTTTGTTTAACAACAATGTATTCATTTTTCAAATTATCGTGTTTATATGCTGAATTGTTATACTTTATCTTGTTTAATATATTAATACATTAAGTTTTTACAAATAATTGTATTCTTAAAATATTAATACTTTAAATTTTATAAATAAAGATACTAATTTGAATTCATAAAATTAATATAGTTTCCTCATTTAGTTCATTGTAATTAAACTTGTATCAATGTATAATAGAAAAATAAAAAATATATACAATAATATAGCTAGTAAAAAAGCTAAAATATAATCATTTTTATATATATCATACTTATAGCTATTGAACTTTAATAACCCTATAAATATAGTTATTTTTGTAGGTTGCTCAAAAAATTACTTAACATGTAATACAATTTTTTGCTGAGGCGAGGGCTTGCCAAACCTCCCAATATTTTCACGAAGTAAATGTGCACTAGCCTTTTACTTATTAAAAAATTAATAATTGATATAACGAGTTTACTATTTTATTTTTATTAATTATGAAGTATATAAATTAAAAATTATTTTTTTAAAAATTCTAAATTTTTTAATATAATAAATTGAGAATATAATAGAAAAAGAAATTATTTTTTTTATTTGTTAAAATAAACAAGTAATCAAGAATAACTTAAAAAGAAAAAGTGAAGAATTAATTAAGAACAAAGTGAGTAATTTTTAGTCGTGAGTAGCCATGCCACGATTAGAGCGTGGCATTAAATCTTCAGCTTTCGAGAACAAAAATTCTTGCTTAATTTTTTTTTGTGTAGAACCTAACCTAAATTTTGACTTTTGTTCTACATTTAACCATTTTTTTAATTTAAATTCAAAATAAACTTCAATTATGATCTTGATACTTGCGTGCATAACTTTGCTAATTTACGATGGCATGAGTAATTAAATCTTTATTAAAATGCATATATAGTCTATTTGCATGCAATTTGTTAATTATTTTTACTGAGAAGTGACATAAATTGATGAACAATTAATAAGTATACAACGATAGTCGTTATTACTTACTTACCTGTCTATATATTTCCCCACCTATTAAAACGTAGCAGAGGCAAAGGACCACAAGTTTTATTTCTAAAAAATAATTTGTTTATTTTTTTGTGGGGTGAGGTTATAGAAAATAAAGATTTTTCTTTTAAAAAAAAAACAAATTAATTTCTTTTTTATATTTTTTGGGATAGGCTGCTTGGGGTCGGCATAAGTGGTGGGGTGTGGTAAAAAATAAATTTCTTCCTTTTTTCTTCCATATATAAATAGCTAATATTCAAATTTATCGACCACACACGCAATAATCTAACTAGATCATCCTAGCTAGTCAATATGTATAGGATAATCAAATTGGAATTATAAAACAGTTGAGGAAACAAGTATTAATAATGATAATTTAAGATTCTGACAATATTGATTTAGTGAAATTTTACTCTATTATACAGAGAGTACTCAAAAGAAGTGAATGAGCTAAGCATGAAAGTATTGAAAATGTTGGGTAAAGCTTTGGGGATTGAAGAAAAAGAAGTGGAGTTTTTTTTGAAGAAGGAATGCAATCAATGAGTATGAATTATTATCCACCATGTCCACAACCAAACAAAGTGATGGGACTTTGCGCTGACTCAGATTCCTCTGCTTTATAACAAAACTTCTTCAACTCAATGAAATTGAAGGTCTTCAAATTAAAAAAGACGAAATTTGGATTCCCATTTTACCCCTTTCTAATGCCTTTGTAGTCAATGTTGGAGATGCTTTAGAGGTGGTACTAATTCCTTTATTCTCTCCTTTACTCTTTTTTTTTTTTTTTCATATTCTCGTGTTTCAATTTATGTGATGATATTGAAGGAAAGATGTATAGGTACTCTCTCAGTCTTAATCTGAAATTCCAGAGATAAATTTTTATCATACGAAGGTTCTATTACCCCTGAACTTATTTTATAAATAATTTTCTACTCCTTTTTGGCCTACCTGACACTAGATTGAAAAAAAGTCAATACACGCTGGGCCCACAAGATAGTGTCACGTAGGTCTAAAAGGGTAGAAAAATATTTATAAAATATAAGTTCAGAGGTAATATGATCTTAGTATAATATAAGTGTGTCTATGAAATTTCAAGCATATGTTGAAAGGATACTTGTGCATTTTCTAAAATAAGATAATATGTAATATGAAAAAGAAAGGACGATTTAGATATTTATGTGACAATATATTATTTCAGTAAAAAATTAAAATTAAAATATTTCTAAGTATATAAAAATAAAATCCTTTTTAGACAAATTAAAAAGATAATACTATCAGAGTAATTGATGAAATGATTTAAATCCATCCTATTTTATGTGAAGGTAAGTTAGTGTAAAATATAGAGGGGGAAATATCATTTCTTAATAACTTGATTCAAAAATGAATCTTTGTACTTAATTAATAAATCAATTTCAAGCATTTTTTTTTACCACATTCCATTTGTTTTATTTGGTTTTAGTCTTTGTAAGCTTTGTGTAAAGTTTTTTTTTTTTTTTTGCCAGATTTTCTCAGATGGAATTTACAAGAGCATAGAGCATAGATCAGTGGTGAACTCAGAAAAAGAAAGAATGTCAGTAGCAACATTTCAAAATCCAAGATTAGATGGTGAATTAGGTCCAGCTAATAGCCTTATTAATGCTCATAATCCACCAAAATTCAAAAAAATTTGAGTTGCTCAATTTTATAAAGGATATGTCACACGTGAACTTGTTGGGAAATCATATGTTGATACCATGAAAATTAATTAGTAGTTGAATTAATTGTAATTAAGTTAATCCTACCATTATTAAAAAATTAAAACAAAATAAATTTTTACTTGTAACTTTTCACTTTACGACAAATCGAGATAACTAGTAATTTTCTCTTTTTGTCAAAGTTACACTAATGATCGACGTTCGATTAACTGTTTCCCCTAACTATCAAGAACTTCTTATTTTAAGAAGTAGCTTTGTTAAAATTACTGTTTAAAATAAAAAAACTTTTTGAGAGAAGTATGGTGATTGGCAGTTGAGATTGATAGTTGTGGTGGATGATAGTAACAGGTTATGGTGGTGATTAATAATTAGCGAAGACAGCAATATATAAAATGTGATGGTTGATAGTGGTGATTGTAAATGGTGACTAATGACAGTAACAACGATAACTGATTATAATGTATTGACAATATAATGATTGTGTCGTTATTAGTGATGAATATTGACATGTAATTAATAATAATAAAAAACAGTAACAAAAGTTTATAATTATCGACGATGATGAATAGATAAAATTGGTGAACTGCTATTTTCTAAAGTGATGAAATCAATGGAATTTGTAAATGTAAATTGTTAGATCCTAACATAATGTAAAATTGATCTAGGCTCGACTAAAAACCAACCAATATGTCACATATTAGGCATGACTTTTTTAAAATCTTGTTATCTAAAAACAAATTATAATATATTGTTATATAATTATAATTTATCTCATTAAGAATAAATAAAATTTCAAAGAAAAATTACTTTAAAATAGATGAGAAAAATATATTTTCCCTGTTAAAAATATTAAAAAAAGAACACGGTAACAACACAATCAAAATCCTAACTACAAGGTTTATATATATAAAGCGATTCATGATTTGCATTAGGGACATTTAAAAACAAATCGAAACTGATAATTGGAATCGAAAAAAGTTATTGGTTTATTTATATTGGGTTATTGATTTAGCGCTTTTAATTAAAATTTTGACTTTTTTTTGTTATTGGATTGTCAGTTTTTAACGGTTTTAATTTTTTTTAATTGGTAAAACCCATAATTTGGTAGTAAGTTAAATAATTATATTTATACCATTTTGTATGTAAAGTACTTGACTTAGAGTTTGATTTCCTACTTTTACTTCTGGTTGTCCCAAACTCTTGGTTATTCTACAATGTAAAAGTGCTTACTTTTGAGAAAGATGTAACTTGTAAACTCATGTGCATGATTTATTTGGTTTGTCACCTTGTTATTAAATGTTTCCAGTGGTTTTTTTTGTCAAATTGTAACCGTTAAACCAATTAGTAAATCGATAATGATCAATAATCAATAAACCAAAAATCGATAAATCAATATATTTATGATTCTATAAATTAAACCGTTAAACTTTAAAATCGAACCGACTAATATTGCACTCCTGCCTCTTTTTGCGAATGACACGTTATCTTTTGTTTGTACATGATTTTGCAGGGTGATGCTTTTGATTCATGTTGAACTAAAGGAGCAAGCTGATGTAATTGTAGTTGAGTTAGGCTTAATTAAGTTTGTTAGAAAGTAGTTAAAAGTTAGTTATGCAGTTACATACATTGTTAGAGAATCTTCTAGAAAGTGTGATGTAAAACGTGTATATATATTTCTCATATCATGTATCTTGCATTGAATTACAGATGAGAGAATAACAATTTCAGTTTCCTTCTTCTTCTTCCTACATTCTGCTTCTTCCTTGGTTTGAGAACTCAGGAAGACTTCAACTATAGAAATATAACATGGTATCAGAGCTTCGATCAAAGAGTTCAGATTAGTGTTATATTCAAATTTAGAAGAAGATCATGGAAGTAGAAGGTGCAGTTCCGGTAGTTTCAGCAGTCCCAGCGGTTTCAGGCAGATCTGTGATTGATCACACACATCCTCTGTATCTATATCCTAACGACACTTCAGGTAGCTCTCTTATTTCGATTCAACTGACTGGATCTGAAAATTATGCACTTTGGAGTAGATCTATGCGTTTAGGATTGTTGGGAAAAAGCAAATTAGGCTTTGTAGATGGCAGACACACTAAAGATACATTTGAAGAATCAATGTATGATCAGTGGGAAAAAGTGAATGCAGTGGTTTTATCTTGGATAATGAACTCTGTGAAGTCTGAATTACTGAGCAGCATAATATATGCTTCGAATGCTCATAAGGTCTGGCTAGATTTGCAGGAGAGATTTGATACTGTGAATGGTTCCAGAGTGTTCTATCTTCATAGAGAAATTGCTACTCTTACACAAGGTAGTCAATCTGTTTCTGACTATTTTTCTCAGTTGAGAAATTTGTGGGATGAGTTTGATGCACTCATACCATGTCCTGGATGCAATTGCACTGAATCTCGTAGTTATGCTCAACATTATGGATATCAAAGACTTTTACAATTTCTCATGGGTCTTAATGAGACATATGCTCAATGTAGAAGTCAAATCCTAATGTTAACAGCTCTTCCAACACTGAACAAGGCTTACTCATTAGTGATAAATCATGAAAGCCAAAGATCAATTGCAATGTCAACTTCAGTCAGTAAGAGTTCTGAGGTGTTGGAAGGAGCTGCATTCTTCAGTAAAAAAGGAAGTCAGCCTAATAACAATGGAAGAGTGTTTAATTCTAACAGATCATTTCATGGAGGAGGTTCTAATTCAGGAGGCAATCACAATGGTAAAGTATCATCAGCAGGGGGAAGCAGACCACAAAAGAGAGAACCAGTAGTTTGTGAGTTTTGCAATTATAATGGACATACTAAGGAACAGTGTTACAAACTCATAGGATATCCATCTGACTGGCCTAAGAACAGAAGACAAGGATCATCTCAATTTGCTAATCAAGTAGGCAATTATTTTTCTTCTTGTTCTGATGAGGCAAAGAACTCAAGTTCATATAATACAAATCAGGAAGTAGGAGGAACTGCAGCACAATCATCTATTCTTCCTTCATTTACTCCAGAACAGTATCAACAAATTCTTCACTTGTTGAACAAAACAAATGATGATTCATCCCTACCATTCAAACAGCAAATGCAGGTACTCAAAGATCTACTTCAGTCAATAGTGGATCTGTTAAGTGGATAATAGATACAGGAGCTTCAAATCATATGGCATCTAGTTCTGAGATATTACATACATGTCATAAAATGTCTCAATATGCAGATAATAAAGTTCATCTTCCTACTGGACAGACAGTATCAGTAGCCTATACAGGAAGTTCAAAAATATTCAATGATTGTTCTATCTCGAATGTGCTAGTGCTACCAGAGTTTAAGTTTAATCTGTTGTCAGTCTCAAGGTTAACAAGGGAGTTAAAATGTTCTGTAGCATTTTTTCCTGACTTCTGTATATTTTAGGATCTCTTAAATGGCATGGTGAAGGGGATTGGTAGAGAAGAACAGGGTTTGTACATCTTAAAGAGCAATTCTGAGAAGTCTGCTATATGTGGTTTTACAACTAGATCTGGTATCACTCAAGAAAACTTTTTGAATCTAGCATCCTTTGGCACAGAAGGCTGGGTTATGCTCCCATGAATATCATCAGAGTTCATAAACAACTTCAATATTTACACCATTCTCATCAGTTGTGTACTGTATGCCCTTTGGCAAAACATACTAAACTTCCTTTTCCTGTTAGTAGTTCCTACTCTAAGTCTGTTTTTGAGTTGTTGCATTGTGATATCTGGGGTCCTTATCGAGTTCCTACTTACAATAAAAAAAGGTATTTTGTTACTTTGGTAGATGATCATAGCAGGTTTACCTGGTTGTTTCTAATCCAATTTAAGTCTGAAGTCATTGTTGTACTGAGGAACTTTCTGAATAGAATAATGAATTTGTTTTCAACTACTATGAAAGTACTAAGGACTGATAATGATTGTGAATTCTTTAGTTCTGAATTTCAGTCATTGGTGTCTGATTATGGCATACTACATCAAAGTTCTTGTGTCTACACTCCTCAACAAAATGGAGTTGTAGAAAGAAAACATAGAACAATTCTTGGTGTAGCAAGATCTCTTAGGTTCCAAGCTACTTTACCTTTGAAATTTTGGGGTGAATGTGTTATGACTGCTGTATATATTATCAATAGACTTCCTTCCAAGCTACTAAACTTCAAAACACCTTTTGAAATTTTACATAGTCATCCTCCTTCTTTATCTCATCTTAGAGTTTTTGGCTGTCTCACTTATGCCTCATCTACACCATCATCTGATAAATTCAAGGCAAAAGCTGTTCCAGGGGTATTCAGGGGCTATTCATCTACTCAAAAAGGTTATAAACTCTATGATCTTCATTCTAATAGTTTTTATGTTAGCAGAAATGTAGTGTTTCAGGAGTCAGTGTTTCCTTTCATACATGCAAAATCTTATGGTTCTCCTCTTTTCCCTGTACTTGATGTGTCAAATATTCTTCAAGAGTCTCCTATCTTCATTACTACTGAATCCAATCAATCTATGAATCCTCCTATTACTGAACCTATCTCACAGCCTAATCTAGATGTCACTGAATTTGTTCAGCTCTCCTCACTTCCTCTAACTTCTTTATCCTCTCCTGTTAATCTTAGGAAATCTACCAGAATAAGACATCCTCCTACATGGATGACTGACTTTGTTGTTCCTTCTTCTGTCAATCAATGTGCTTATCCTATTTCATCCTTTGTCACATACTCTAATATATCCAAGTCCTATCATTATGCTTTGTTAGTGTACTCTTCTATTACAGAACCTGGTTCTTTTCAACAAGCTTCAAAGGATCCAGACTGGGTTCATGCTATGAAATTAGAAATTGCAGCCTTAGAATCAAATCAGACATGGTCTATTGTTGATCTTCCAAGTGGTAAAATACCTATTGGTTGTAGATGGATATATAAAGTTAAGTACAAAGCTTCTGGAGAGGTGGAAAGACATAAAGCCAGGCTAGTGGCCAAAGGCTATAGCCAACAAGCTGGGATGGATTACTTTGAGACTTTTTCACCAGTTGCAAAAATGGTGACTGTCAGATCTCTGATTGCTCTTGCAGCCTCTAATATGTGGTATATCTATCAAATGGATGTACATAATGCTTTTCTAAATGGTGACTTACTAGAGGAAGTATATATGACTATTCCTGAGGGGTTTGCAAGACAGGGGGAGTCTCACAAGGTCTGCAAACTTCATAAATCTTTATATGGGTTGAAACAAGCTCCAAGGCAGTGGAACAAAAAACTGACTGGTGCTCTTATTCAAATGGGATTTAGACAAAGTCATTATGATTATTCTTTGTTCATCAAAAGGACAGGAAAAGAGTTAGTAATAATTCTAGTATATGTGGATGATTTGATAGTAACTGGAAATAGTCAGACATTGATAAACAAAGCAAGGAAGGATTTACAGCATAGCTTCAAGATGAAAGATCTTGGAGAACTTAAATTCTTCCTGGGAATTGAAGTAGCCAGATCAAATGAAGGTATTGTAATGTGTCAGAGAAAATATGCATTAGAATTGGTTGCTGAAACTGGAATGAGTGGAGCAAAACCAGCAAGTACACCATTTGAGATAAATCAAAAGCTAACTTCTGCAGAATATGATAAACATGTATCAAGCAAAGCTGAAATTGGTGATGAAGTATTGGAAAATCATGCATCATACCAAAAACTAGTGGGAAAACTTCTATATTTGACCATGACAAGACCTGATATTGCATTTGTTGTACAGTTCTTAAGCCAATATATGCATTGTCCAAAAAGATCTCACATGGAAGCTGCTCTAAGAGTAGTGAGATACATCAAGGGGACTCCAGGAATGGGACTGATGATGCCTGCTGGTACTACAAATCAACTTATGGCCTATTGTGATTCAGACTGGGGAGCATGCGTGGAAACAAGAAGGTCTGTCACAGGGTATTTAGTTAAGTTTGGTGGAGCAGTTATTTCCTGGAAATCTAAGAAGCAAGAAACTGTGTCTAGAAGTTCTGCTGAGGCAGAATTCAGAAGTATGGCAGCTTGCACTGCAGAACTTACGTGGTTGGTAGGATTGTTCAGTGAACTTGGAGCTCAAATTCAACAACCTATAACCTTAAGATGTGATAGTAAGGCAGCTATTCAAATAGCTGCAAATCCCATATTTCATGAGAGAACCAAACATATTGACATTGATTGTCACTTTGTAAGAGAAAAGGTTAGCAAAGGGATGATTGAAACTGATCATGTGTCTACTGAAGAACAATTGGTAGATATACTTACTAAAGGACTAGGAAGAGCTCAACATGAATACTTGCTAAGGAAGATAGGCCTAAAAGATATATTCAAGCCATCAGCTTGAGGGGGAGTGTTGAACTAAAGGAGCAAGCTGATGTAATTGTAGTTGAGTTAGGCTTAACTAAGTTTGTTAGAAAGTAGTTAAAAGTTAGTTATGCAGTTACATACATTGTTAGAGAATCTTCTAGAAAGTGTGATATAAAACGTGTATATATATTTCTCATATCATGTATCTTGCATTGAATTACAGATGAGAGAATAACAATTTTAGTTTCCTTCTTCTTCTTCCTACATTCTGCTTCTTCCTTGGTTTGAGAACTCAGGAAGACTTTAACTATAGAAATCTAACAATTCACAACAAAACCATAAAAAGGTTGAATTATATGGTAATGGAAGTTGGTAACTTAAAGGGGGGAGAGAGAAATGAAGGGAATTATTTTTTAATAGAAAGAAAGAGGTGATCTTTTTAAATAATTTTTGAAGTCTTTTAATTTAAACAATTATTTTATGTTTTTTTTATTTCCAACGTCCTGTTTTGCTCTTTGTAATATTGAAAAATTGACTTTTTAATAATTTTGTAGTGAAGCAAATATATTGTGGTGTAAATCTTTTTCTTTTTTTTTTTAAGGACAAGGGGTAAGTCATAGCAAAGGATATACGTGTGAACCGCAAAAATTTCTTTATACGTGTGTCATTCATGATAGCGATATCACTTTATTTTAATTTATTTGTATTGTTATGACTTGATACGTAATTTTAAAAAAGTAAAAATATATTTTTGATTTTTTGTGTATTTTAAAGTAAAACACATTTTTTTTAAAAACTATTAAAAAATTAAGACATCTCCGATGGCCCACATATTGATGAGGTAACGAGGATATAAATAAATATTTTTCTGGTGCACTATATCATAAAGATTATTAGTCGTTAATTGTCGCTAAATATATATCTATAACAATAATTAACATTTTTAGTATAAATTTTTAAAATTTTTAGCAATATTAATTTTAATAACACTTAGTTCACGCTCATAAAGACTTTAAAGCTTTAAAGTTGATTGACATTACTGCTTTAAACCTATACCAAGAATTAGAAATTATGTCTTTGTTAGTCCTAATTTTGCCAACAGATTGTGACATTTTTATTGACCTCACACGCAATAATTTAATGAAATTGAGATACCATCGTAAAAAAGTTGTGGACATAAGTGAAAGGAAAGGGATGGTACAGTTAACGTAAGGTATAATGCATAAATATATTTTTTAACTTAATTTATTTTTATATTTATGCTTTTTAATTTTGAATGTGCACAAATAGACTCTTAAATTTGTATAAAGTTGAATAAATATACACATGAGTCCTATATGTCACAATACACAAGTCTTATATGTCACAATATACGTAGGACATCATGTAGGACACAAATTTCCGTGCATAATGTCATCTAGAATGTTTGTGTCTACTTGTTCAATTTTATACAAATTTAAGTGTCTATTTGTGCACGCTCAAAATTAAAGGACATAATATGAAATGTGATCAAGTTAAGGACATATTTTATGGATTATGCATTAATAAAATATCAAATTATTCAATATCAGAACGCCATAGAATTAAGCAGCTAAACATAAATGGGAGAAACTCGTGACAATTTTATAAACATCACGTTGAAAGTCTCACCTTCTAACGGTTTCTAAATTATTAAGTCAACCTCTAATTTTATGTTTGATTAGAGAATCCAAACTATATATATAATACTAAAAAAAAGAAGTTAAAAGAAAAATATTTCACATATATGTAGGGGTGATCGTTAATAATAAGTTGTTTTTCTCTTCACTTTAATTTGTTTATATGATTTTGATTTGACATATAATTTAAGAAAGTAAAAAGAATTTTTGTATTTGTATTTATAAATATATCATATGAAAAATTGAAATAAAAAAAAAAAGAAAAAATGTTCTTTTTTAAATACTAAATTAATTTTAAAAATAGAATAAACAAATTGACACGATTTCTATTGTCCCACGTTATTTATGATATTGAAAATTGTCAAAATTATCCTGGAACTCTTCGAAATAACTCATATATATCCTTTATTTATGTTTGGGATCTAGATTACCCTTGATGTCTATATTTTGGACGATAATATCCTTAAAATGTTATCTTTGTCATATGTGCTGACACGATAGTCTATCTAGGGAGTCCAACATGGCAAAAATCCCTTCCTCTCAATTATGTTGTTCTTTCTTGTTTCATTCTATCACAATTTCTTTTTTTAAAAAATAATATCACAAATAGTTTTTTCATTGTTCTTGTATGCGTTATTGCATGGACTTTAAAATTTCAATTTCGTAGTGTGTTAAAGTTCGTTTGAGATAGTAGTTGTGTGTTGAATGATCAAATCCATTGTTTGGATTTTGATGTCATCGAATCTGAGGCTGAAATTTTAATTCTCAAGGTTGAAAGATGCTGAAAAACTGTTGAAGTCATTCTTTTTGTGTTGAAACTCAAAAATAGTTACTTATTTGAAAGCTTGTTGATGAGAAATTTCTCTCCTTCATTGGGTTTTTGAAGTGCAAAAATTTGAAGAGATTTAGCTGAATGTTACTAAAAATTGCTTGAATATTGTTATTGAAGCTAAAAATTGTCGTTTAACAATTGATTTTTTTCTTTGAAGATTGATATTTTGAAGATTTGAGTTGAAATCCCCAAAAATATATGAAATAGTTATTAAAAGCTTGAAAAACTAAAAATCAATTTTGTGAATCTATGACCCCAAATTCCAAACAATGAACTCGATCCGTCAACGAACAATTACAACCTCAAACAAACTTCAGTACACTTTGACATTGGAGCTCCAGAGCCCGAATAACAACTCAAACAAGAACAATGAAAGAATTATATTTGATTTTCTTTCTGTTATAGGAATGAACTAGCTAGGAAGAACATTATTGAGAGAACGGTATTTTTGTCACGTTGGACCACATGGATGGACTGCCATGTCAACACTAATGACAAAGATAACGTTTTAAGGATATTTATGGTCCTAAACATAGATGGCAAGGATAGTTTTGATCCCAAACATAATTAACGGATATATATGAGCTATTTTGAATAATTCAAGGATAATGTTGACTTTTTTTCTGTTTATAACAAGTGTATAACCATACATAATATGATTCTGGTGGTGCATGTTCTGGTCTTTGTTTGGTCCTACTTTTGCCCACCAATTGTACTGACCTCACACGCAATAAATTAATTAAAATTGAGATATCATCGTAAAATAGTTGTGGACACAAGTGAAATGAAAGGGATGGTAGAGTTAATATATATAATATCAAATTATTCAATATTGGAACACCATAGAATTAAGCAGTTAAACAAATATGAGAGACATAGAAGTCAAGTACATGGAAGTTCCTTCTGTACAGGAACTGGCCAAGAAGAAACTCGTGTCGATTCCATCGCGATACGTACGCGATGATCAAGACCGTTCAATTGCATCATCAATTTATAAAGAAGTCCCAGTAATTGATATGCAACGATTGATCAACTTTAATGATCATGACTCCATGAATCTTGAGCTTAACAAGTTGCACTTAGCAGCTAAAGATTGGGGTTTCTTTCAGGTACATATAGATCAATAATATACTAGCAAAGATATATCAAGTGACTTTTCTCATACAAAATATCAATTAAAAGAGCATATGTATTCTTTAGTTTAAGCTTTCTAAATAAAATTATCACATACTTTAATATGATATCAGTTTTTAAGATTGTTTGGTTCAAAACGGTAAAGCCCATTGGCCTTGAAGTAGTCCGTGGTTCAGCCAAAACGGACCATATATAGGTTGTATTTGCATATTTTTACTTTGTCTCGACTTTTATGATACAATTTTTTTCAGTGTCAAAAACACCTAAATCAATCTTTTCTTAGTTCTATACCTAAATTATTGAGAATATGAGTCTCACATTTAAGTTATTACTTAGTAGTTTGAGAAACACATTTTTCTCTTTTATTACACTCTTATATCATGGTGTATGTACGTCTACACCTACTCCTTTAACTTTACCTCATGTTATATTTATGTCCTTTTAACTTTGAGTGTGCATAAGTAGACACTTAAACTCGTATAAAATTGAACAAATAGACACATACACCCTATGTGGCATCTTACATGGTAATTTACGTTCTACATGGTGTCTTGTGTGTATTGTACCATGTAAGATTAATGTGTCAATCTGTTCAACTTTATACAAGTTTAAGTGTCTATTTTTGCACAGCCCAAAGTTGGATCGTATACATGTTAAATGATGCCAAGTTAAAGGGCATATACATGTATTATGCCATAAAAATCATGGACAAAACATTCTAGGCAAAAATTAAATAGATTATTAATATCAATTAAAATAATAGACAAAATTATATTTCACCTTAACAAAAAAATTTAATAAATTATAGTATTAGTTAAAGTTAAAAGTAAAGGCATTACTATATATCCAAAAAATTTATAAAATAAAGTATAAAATATTTTTCTTACTTTTACTCCAGACTCCACCACTTCCTCTCACCCCACCCCCTCCCCACCACAATTTTTTAGTTTTTTTAAAAGAAAAATAAAATTCCATTTGTAAAAGTCTTTTTGAAAATATCTTACTTCCTCTCCCCCTAACTCTCCAAATAATAATTTAGATATTATTTTATTTTTTTAAAAAAAAATTCTACCTCACTCCACCTAACACAATACTTTCAATTATTTCCTCATATTGTGTTATATATAATATTTTTCTAAAAATATATGTACATATCTAGCACAAAACTAAAAAAATATATCTAAAAAAGAAAAAAGAGAGTAGACGGTGTATGGTAGAATTTCTTTTTTAATAAAAAAATAAAAATAATATCAATCTTTTTTAGGAAGAAGTGAGGAAGGGGGTGAAGTTTGGAATTTTTTTAAAAAAAATTAAAAGAATAAAAGGGTGGGGTAAGAAAAAAATTCTAGATTTTATCTTTTTTTTTAAAAAAATTCTTCTGGGATAGTAATACTTTAATGTTTATCTTTCAATTAATATTAATGATTTACTTAAAAAAAAATTAAGACATATTTTATTTATGTGGCGAAGTTTTGCTGGTAAAACAGAAGGTAGGCATACTATATAAATGTGCTCTTTAACTTGGATTTATTTTACATGTATGTCCCTCCAAGTTTGGATATGTATAACTTAAACTTGTATAAAGTTGAACAAGTAAATATATAAGTCCTACATGAAACAATACACGTAGGATACCATGTAGAACAAAAATGACATGTAGGATGTCATGTTAGACCTACATGTCTATTTGTTCAATTTTATACTAATTTGAGCGTCTACTTTTATATATCCAAAGTTAAAGAATATAAATGTGATTTAAAACTAAGTTAAAATACATATATGCATAAAGTGTATTACACTCCCAATAGTTTAAACTCCATGCGCAATAGATAGTAATAACAAGTTCAACTACATGCTGCAGTTGATTAATCATGGAGTTAGTTGTTCAGTAGTGGAGAAGATGAAAGACGAGACTCAAAAATTCTTCGATCTGCCATTAGAAGAGAAGAAAAAGTTTGAAAAATCTTCAGGAGATACAGATGGATTTGGACAGCTATTCGTCGTCTCTGATGAACAAAAGCTTGACTGGGCTGATCTCTTTTACTTGAAGACTTCACCCACATATTTGCGAAAGCCTGTGTTTTCCAAGCTTTACCTTTCACTTAGGTACATACCAAACGTTGTTTGCGCCCTTTTTAACGCTTGAAAATAAGTAAGAGAATCGCTTATTAATGCGTATAAATGTAGAGAGACGATTGAAGAGTACGCGGATGAAATAAAGAAGCTAAGCATGAGAGTATTGGAAACGTTGGGTAAAGCTTTGGGGATTGATGAAGATGAAGTGAAGAGTGTTTTCAAAGAAGGAATGCAATCGATGAGGATGAATTACTATCCACCATGTCCACAACCAGAGAAAGTGATGGGACTTACTCCTCATTCAGATGCAACAGGCCTTACAATACTTCTTCAAGTTAATGAAACTCAAGGTCTTCAAATTAAAAAAGATGGAATTTGGATCCCCATTGAACCACTCCCTAATGCCTTCATAGTCAATGTTGGAGATGCTTTTGAGGTACTTCCTTCATCCTCTTCTCTCAATATTTATTGAGTAGTATGGTATTATTTTTACCGTAGTTTTAATTTATGTGGTGATATTTGACTACGATCTTTTGTCAAAGGGGAGATATAACAAGTAACAAAATGAAGAGAAAAAACATCTCATGACTAGCTAGTTGAATATTCCCATAAATTTCCTTGGTATTAGTGTTTCAGTAGTCCATACTTATTTAGGAGTCTGCATTAGCTATATCAATCGTACAATTTATTTAGGGAAAATGTAGAAGTACTTTTTTATCCTATGTTTGAAATCTAAAAGATATAATTATACTATACTAAGGTCATATTACTTTCTAAACTTATTTTATAAGTAATTTTCTACCCCTTTCCGACTTATGTGACACTAGCTTGAAAAAAAAAATCAATTAGCGTTCATTGATTAAACCCGAAATTCAATCCGACTTTGACATAGAACCTAACTCCCGAGACCTGGTTTCAACTCTGACCTTGACTTAGGGACTAGAGTTGTAAGATTCGAATCCTGGCCTATAGAAAAAATCAAACAAAATCTTAGAGATAAGCAATAACTAGGCTAATATTGAGTTAAATTGAAGATCACTTTCAAAATGAGTTATTAGGGGCGTATAAAATTGAATCAAATCGTAAAAGGAGTCAAATCAGAAAAAAAATTGATTAGTAATTTGGTTTGACTTGATTTGGTGTTGGACAAAAAAAATCTGATTATATTTGAGTTGGTTTAGTTTCAACTTGAAAAAATCAAACTGAGATCAAATCAACCCGACATTTTATATATATTTTTAAAATTTTATTATACATAAAAATACTTACTTTGATATAATTTTTAAATATCTCTTATACTTTTTCATAGTTTTTATCTTTTAATGTATTTATTTCATGTTTGAAAGTTAGAATTTTTAATGATCCAATAAAAATTATAGTTCATACATGTTGGTAATTATAATAAAGTTTAAATAATTGATACTAATGCAAAAAAAAAATCAACTCAACACTAAGAATGACATAATATTGAATTATTTATTTTTTTAGTTTTACATAGGTTTAGACAATTAAAATGCATCTAATTTTATTTTCTTTTAGTATTTAATCATGTAACTAATACTTATTAAACTTATTTTAGCATGATTTAGTAATTTTAAATTCTGATCAATTTCTATGACTTATTAATTTGCAATATAGTTTAACGCGATTTTATTATTATTTTTTTGTTAGATATTTTAGTGTCATTAATCATATCATATTTTGTGTTGTTTTCTTAAGAAATAACTTAGATAGTTACATTTTGATAGGACTAAAGAAATACTTGAAGTACAAGTAAAGTATATGGTTGTATGAACACTTCATCGAAAAAACCCGAAATTGAAAAACTCAAATTTTATTTGTTTAGTTTATAAATTCAAAAATCAAACAGAAGTAATTTAATTTGATATTGGAAAAGTCTGAATCAACCCGATCATATACATTCCTATGAATTATAATAAATCGATCTAAAATTAGCCCAATATAAAACTATCTTCTGCTCAATCCTTAAAACTCTTGGCGAGCCATCGTTTTTGTAGGCCATATTTGACAGCCTTACTCGTAGCCCCACTCTTATCTTCTTTTTTATTATATATGTACTATAAATGTTTTTTTTTTTTTTTTGGATCAGATTTTCTCAAATGGAATATACAAAAGCATAGAACATAGATCAGTGGTGAGCTCAGAAAAAGAAAGGATTTCAGTAGCAACATTTCAGAGTCCAAGATTGGATGGTATATTAGGTCCATCAAGTAGCCTTGTTACACCTCAAAATCCACCAAAATTCAAAAAAATTGGAGTCACTCAATTTTATAAAGGATTTTTCACACGTGAACTTGATGGGAAATCATATGTGGACACCATGAGAATCACCAATGAAGATGATCTAAACAATTAGTTAGATATCTCGATTTGAGTATATATCTGAATTCTTATAATGCTGTAAGATGTTATATTAAGATGTCAAGACTAAAAATTTATGACTCTTTATATTTTTGAATATGTAAAAAAATTATATGATGATTTTGGATGTCTATTGTATTAAGATTTCAATACTATAAATTAATATTATTCATATGTAAAAAATTATATGATGATTGTGGATGTCGATTGAAGATGATGTACCTTATCTAATAATTACGAGTTAAATTATTTTTCGAATTATCAATAAATATATGACGATTTCTTCTCCAAAATAGTTTTAAGTGGGAATTACCAAAACTTTTTGTTGAAGAAAAAAGAATAACAAAAGCTAAGGTGAATAAAGGTAGCTGATTTTGTGTTTTTTCTAAAATTTATTAAGCAATCAAATACATAAGGAGATGAGATAATTTAGTATTCATGTTGTTTTCTCCAGCACTAATCTACAAATTATCTATCGTCATTATAATTTCTGAATTTTGCAAACAATTTAAAGTTGCACGTCTTTGTGTCCAGACTCTTCATCACGGGGCGGACCCACATAAGTCTTTCGGGTGCTCGAACACTTGTCAACCTCGTCTTGAAATATATATATGTAAAATTAAGATGTATTTAAATGAAATCAATAAAAAGCACTCAATTAAAAAATGATCTAATTGGTCTATTGCCTCATGAAATGGGTGCTTAAGGCTATTGTGGTGTTGTTTGTCCTTGAGTTCGAAGCCTTTTTTTTTTAATTTTTGGCACCACTACTTTCTGAACAGATCCATAACTATAAAATTCTAGATCCGTTACTGCTTGTCACATATAGATGACATGTGTTTTCAAGAGCAACGTACAAGCTTATCAGCATAACATTATTTGATTGTGGTGGAAAACTAAGACTTTTTTTCAATATATGATTGAAATTGCAAGATTATTTAGTCAATCTCTAATTTTATGTTTAGTTAAAGAATATAAACTTAATATATACATATACTAAAAAAATTACATCACATACGTATCATATAACTTTTTAACTCGGGGCAAGAGTCTGCCTAAACCCCACTACTTCACAGGTTAGGCATGACAGTTTGATGAAACGATCATGCTAGCGAAATTATTTTATATTCTCATTGAATTATTACTGAAAAAATTATAATATTTTTCATCTGTGCAATTAAAATATTTTTGAGTTATGCTGAATATATTTTTAATGAGAAATTTCAGTAGAAAAATAATGATTCTTTAGTAATGAATTAATAGCCATGTCACGACTACCCAGTAGCATTAAATCTTTAGCTTTTGGGGAAAAAAATCTATTGATAATTATAGTTGACACAATCATTTAGTTAGTTAATGCAGTTAGTTAGTTAAAACTAGTTAGTTTATCCTTAATTCTGTTATATTTCTTGTTACACAGTTTTAGATATTTTCTATATTTTCTGTATTGTATAAAAGTGTGATATTCTCATAATAAACATACACTTTTTCCCCCAAACTTCCATCTTCTTTGTTTCCCTCTAAACATACATCTTCTCTAACTTCTGTCCAAGTTCATCCATGGAAAATTGAAGCATGATAATGGAGTATTTTTGACATGGTATCAGAGCAGGAGGTATTTGCTCTGTTTTCTGCAGTTATGTTGATCGAATTACTCGTTTTGTTCTTTGTGTTGTGAATCTGATCGATTGTTAGATCGAATTCAGATCGATTTTGTTTTTTTTCTCTTCTTCCGCTGTATTCATTCACTTAGATCCTTGAATTGAATCACTATGGCGACTGAAACTGGTTCAACTTCAAATGATACTACTGTAAATGGCAGTAGTGCTATCAATGAGGTACTCAATTCACCTCTGTATATGCATCCCTCAGATAATCCAGGTGCTTCACTAGTTCAAGTTCCTTTTGATGGAGTAGGATATAGATCATGGAATCGAAGTGTTCTTAGAGTGTTATCGGTGAAGAATAAGCTAGGATTTATTAATGGTGATTGTAGAAGGCCTAATCCAGGAACACCACGATTTCGTCAATGGGGAAGATGCGACGATATGGTTACTTCCTGGATCCTTAATTCTCTGTCAAAGGAAATTGCAGAAAGTGTGGAGTATGTTTCTGATTCATTCGAACTGTGGAAAGAATTAGAGGATCGATATGACCAAACTAATGGTGCAAAGCTATATCAAGTTCAACGTGAAATTAACGAGTTATCACAGGGAACTTTAGACATTACTACTTACTACACCAAGATGAAAAGACTGTGGGAAGAGTTGAACACATTGCATGTGAAAACTCAGTGTAATTGCAATTCTACTTGTGGAGCTAAGGATAATATGTTCAAGGTAGATCAGGATAGAAAATTGATACAGTTTCTTATGGGGTTGAATGAGGTTTATACTGTAATTCGAGGGAACATTCTCATGTTGAATCCATTACCTTCTCTAGCACACACCTTCTCCTTGTTGATACAGGATGAAAAACAAAGAGAAATTAAGCCTAACACTCAAATGTTCATGGAGTCTACTTCCCTATATGCTAGAGGTGCAGGAAAGAAAATTACTGAATCTGTTAACTTCAGTGGAAATAGCTCAGCAGGAGCAAGTACTTCTAGGTCCATGAAGCCAAATTACCCTTCCACAGATAACTCCAATTTCAGAACAAATTACTCCCAGACCAGTTCTTACAATGGTAGCAACAGGCCTCGAATGATATGTGATTATTGCAAAAGACCAGGGCACACTAGAGATAGATGTTATAAGTTGCATGGTTATCCACAGATGAGCAATCAGAATCCTTCTAGAATGAACAAAGGCAAAGGTCTTATGGTTGATACTCAGGGTGAAAATTGCTCAGGAGAAGAAAATCACAAAGGAAATCATGATGATGCAAGTCATCAGCTGACAAAAGAACAGTATGTTCAGTTCATGGAGATGTTACAACAATTTCAAGCTGGGAAAGACAATACTCAACAACACAATGATTTTTCAGGTGGTGTTGTGAATTCTGCCTTTGCAGGTATGATAGCATGTACTTCTTCAGTTGATTTTGGCAAATTATCATGCAGGTGTCCTCACAATAAAATTGACTCTTGGATACTTGACTCAGGGGCCTCTAACCATATGACTTCCAACATAACCTTCTTAACAAATATTGCATACCTTCCCTGTCCTTTATTGATTACCCTACCAAATGGTTACAAAGTGAAAGTAGTAAAAATAGGTAGTGTGATACTTGCATCAAACATTATTCTACATGAAGTCTTGTATGTGCCTTCCTTTAAATACAATCTTATCTCTATTAATTGTCTCTCAAAGTCTATGCCTAAGAGCATTGTATTTTTATCTGAATTCTCATGTATTTTGCAGGCCCCTTCAATAAAGAGGCCTCTGGTAATTGGTGAAGCAAAAGATGGGCTATACTTTTTGTGTTCTAAATGCTTGATGAAATCCAATCATTCTGGTGATTCATGTAGCTCTTCAGTCTCAATTTCAAGTCGAGATGTTTCCAGTTTCAAATCTGTTTCTTGTTCTATTTCTTCATGCACACATAATAAATGTAATCAACATTCTGTTCCATTCAATAAAAGTCCTTGTGTTTCTGCTTCTTTTAAGACTCATACCAATGATGATGTAAATGTGTTGTGGCATAATAGACTTGGACATGTTCCTTTTGTGAAGATGAAGGAAATTAAGTCAATACCTGAGAATTTTTCTGCTAAACAACCTTTCATTTGTAATATCTGCCCCATGGCAAGACAAGAAAGAATACCTTTTCCTCATAGCACTCATACCTCTACCAAAATATTTCAACTTGTGCACATAGATCTTTGGGGTCCATACCATAATATTACTCATGATAATTGTAGGTATTTCATCACTCTTGTTGATGATTACAGTAGATGTACATGGACTCAATTGTTAGCATGTAAAAGTAACACCTTGGGAGTTATAAAAACTTTTTTGTCAATGATTGAAACTCAATTCACCACATGTGTTCAGACCATAAGAACTGATAATGGACTAGAGTTTGTCAATTCAGAAACTTCCACCTTCTTCAAAACAAAGGGAATTATCCATGAAAAAACCTGTCCTTATACACCACAACAGAATGGTGTGGTGGAAAGGAAACACAAATACTTGTTAGAGACTGCTAGAGCTCTTCTTTTCCAATCAAAATTACCTCTTAAATACTGGGGTGAATGTGTGTTATGTGCCACATATATCATTAATAGGCTTCCTAATTCTCATGTGAAAGGAAAAACTCCTTATGAGTTGCTATACAAAGCCAAACCAATATATTCTCACATGAAAGCTTTTGGTTGCCTATGTTATCATACAATTCCAAAACCTCATAGGGATAAATTTCAAGCCAGGACAACACCCCATATTTTCATAGGTTACCCCTTTGGATCAAAAGGTTATAAAGTCCTAAGTCTAGCCACTAAAAAAATACATATCTCAAGGGATGTAGTTTTTAAAGAAAATATTTTTCCTTTTACTATTTTGTCTGATGTTTCTTCTTTTCCTTCTGTTCTTGATTCTGTTCCCTTCATTGAAACTCTGCATACTAATATTGAAACACAAACTGGACAACATGTTGACAATAATGTAATTGATGCAAATGACACTTTACCTCACATTTCACCTAATCATGCAACTGAAATTTCACATTCCACCATTCAGCACAATCCTGCAACTTCACCTATATCCAAAGCTATCAACAGACCATCTAGACAACATAAGCTACCAAAACATCTTCATGATTATATTCTACCCAAAAATCTGACTAAACATTCACAAAACCCAAACATTTCTCTAAATACAATTTTCTCCAAACACCAACATATATCACCTGAGGTCTTGGCACTTGAGAGTCAAATTCTTGTGAGGAATATTAGTAATGATGAAGAGCCTTCTTCATATGGAGAAGCTGTTATGAATCCTGCATGGCAACAAGCAATGACACAGGAGTTTGAAGCTTTGCATACAAATCATACTTGGGATCTTGTTTCTCTACCTAGTGGCAAGAAGGTCATAGGATGCAAATGGGTTTATAAAGTAAAACACAAAGCTGATGGAACTGTTGAGAGGTTCAAAGCACGAGTTGTAGTGAAAGGTTACACACAAGAGGCTGGAATTGACTGTACAAAAACTTTTTCACCAGTGATTAAAATGACAACAGTGAGGGCTTTATTAGCCACAGCTGTCAAAAAAGGTTGGAATATATTCCAACTTGATGTTAACAATGCATTTCTCCATGGAGACTTACATGAAGAGGTTTATATGGAAGTTCCTCCAGGTTTAGCAATACACAAACCAGGACTAGTATGCAGACTAAACAAGTCTTTATATGGTCTGAAATAGGCTAGCAGGCAATGGTATGCCAAGTTAACTGAAGCCTTATATTCAAAAGGCTACACTCACTCATTGAATGACTATTCTCTTTTCCATAAAAAGTCTGAAACTTCTAGCATATTTATTGCTGTATATGTAGATGATGTGATTCTAACAGGGACTAATGTTTCTGAGATTGAGGAACTTAAGAGCTTTTTACATGATCAATTCAAGATCAATGATTTGGGAAAGTTACATTACTTCCTAGGAATGGAAGTTCTCTACAAAGATGATGGACTAATAATATCTCAAAGAAAGTTTGTTCTTGATATGTTGAAGCATTACAAGGTTGCAAGTATGAATAGCTGCACTTCTCCACTTGATGCTGCAGTAAAGCTCCATGCCAAAGAAGGAACACCTTTAACAGAACCACTCTTTTATAGACAACTTATTGGAAAGCTGAATTTTTTAACCAATACTAGGATGGATATATCATACAGTGTGCAGCATCTCAGCCAGTTTATGCAAGATCCTAGGGAGCCACATTTACAAGCAGCCTTTCATGTATTAAGGTACCTAAAGACAGACCCTACTCTAGGGATCTTTATGTCTAAAGAACAATCGTATTGTGTCAAAGCTTGTTGTGACTCTGACTGGGCTGCATGCCCTGACACTAGGAAATCAGTAAGTGGTTATATTGTATTGATAGGGAACAGCCCACTTAGCTGGAAATCCAAGAAGCAAGAGACTATATCTTTATCTTCAGCAGAAGCAGAGTATAGGGCTCTAAGGAAAGTTGCAGGAGAACTGGTATGGCTGAAGAGATTATTGGAGGAACTAACATTGACATTACCTGCACCTATTGAAGTGTATTGTGACAGTCAGTCGGCTCTACATATAGCTCGAAATCCAGTATTTAATGAACGCACCAAACACATTGAAGTTGATTGCCACTTTGTGAGGAACTTACTTAAGACAAGACTCATCTCGCAGCATTATATAAGTTCTGATGACCAGCTAGCAGACATATTGACTAAGACATTGACAGAAATCAAACATTCCTCAGCATTAAGCAAGTTATCTGTGTTTTCCACACCTCCAACTTGAGGGGGGTATTGATAATTATAGTTGACACAATCATTTAGTTAGTTAATGCAGTTAGTTAGTTAAAACTAGTTAGTTTATCCTTAATTCTGTTATATTTCTTGTTACACAGTTTTAGATATTTTCTATATTTTCTGTATTGTATAAAAGTGTGATACTCTCATAATAAACATACACTTTTTCCCCCAAACTTCCATCTTCTCTGTTTCCCTCTAAACATACATCTTCTCTAACTTCTGTCCAAGTTCATCCATGGAAAATTGAAGCATGATAATGGAGTATTTTTGACAAAATCTGTTTATTTTGGGTAAATCGAACCCAAAATCGAATTAGATCGCAAATTGAATAAATTGGAAAAAATATTGACTAGTGGTTTGGTTTGATATTGAAAAAAAATTCGACTATATTTGAGTTGGTTTGGTTTCAACTAAAAAAACAACCTAAGACTAAATCAACCCGACATTATATATATAATTTTAAATTTTATTTTATACGTAAAAATACTTATTTTGATATAATTTATAAATATCTATTATACTTTTTCATAGTTTTTATTTTTTTAATATATTTATTTCATGTTTGGAAGTTAGAAATCTTAATGATCTAATAAAGATTATAGTCTCTACATGTTGGTAATATAATAAAAATTTAAATAAAAATCAAATCAACACTAAGAATAACAATAATATTGAATATTTGTTTTTTTACATAAATTTAGACAATTAAAATACATGCACTAATTTTACTTTCTTTTAATATTTAGTCATGTAACTAATACTTACTAAACTTATTTTAGCATGATTTAGTATTTTAAATTATGATCAATTTCATTATAACTTATTCATTTGAAATATTTTTTCTACGCGATTTTATTATTATTATTTTGTTGGATATTCAAGTGTCGTTAATCATATCATATTTTTTCGTTATTTTCTCGAGAAATAACTGGATAGTTGCATGACTAAAGAAATATTTGAATTACAAGTAAATTATACGTTTGTATGAAAAATTTATCGAAAAAAACCCTAAAATTCGAAGAAAAAAAAACCAAAAAACTGAAGAAAGAAGTTGAAAAATCAGAGTTTTATTGGTTTGGTTTGGTTTATAAATTCAAAAATCCTACACAAATGATTTGATTTAATATTTAAAAAATCAAAATCAACCCGATCATGTACACATCAACCTAAATTTGACTTTTGCTACAATTTAACCTTTTTTTTTTTTAATGAAATAGAAAACAGAACTTAAATTATGACCTTAATTCTTGAACCTAGTAAAAAGAGATGGGGATACTAATATGTGATAACATTTCCACAACAGATAAATAGCCTAGGCCCATAATTAGTAAATGTGAAACTTTTCCAACACGAAATCTCTTCTAAAATAAATATATTTTCAACTATATAGAACGTGATGATCAGGACAGTTCATCAATCGCATCGAATGATCATGACATCATGCATCTCGAGCTTAGCAAGTCAATGAAACTCAAGGTCTGCAAGTTAAAAAAGATGGAATTTGGATTCCAATTTCACCCCTCCCTAATGCTTTCATAGTCAATATTGGAGATACTTTTGAGGTATTCCCCTAATTCTCTTCTTTTTATCTATTATTCTTTTCTCTATATAGTTTTAATATATATGACCATAATTGACTAATATTGTTAAAATATAGCCAAGACCGACTGACCTGACCTGACCTTGACTTGAAACCCAAGACATGAGCCTTGACCCTGGACCTGTCACTCTAGACCTTAGATAAGAGACTCGGCCCTAACTTGACACACAGAGATTTGATAATGACCCGAGATTCGACCCCTGGTCCAAGACGCGACTTTGACTAAGAATTCGAGACCCGAGTCTCAAACCCTAGCCAAGGACGTAACCAGACACAAATCGAGACTCAATTTTGATCTAGAACCCAAGCCCTACAATCGACCCTCAAATTTGACTAGGAATGGTAGATCCAACCCTAATTGGGCCTCGAGAACTAACCCGACCAAAGACAAGAGATCTCAAAATAGACCTCAACCCAAGACTCGAGACCTAACTTTGACCCTAACTCAAGACATAAGACCCTAAACCTAACTTAGGACTTAAAACTTGACTTTTCTCGAGCCCCTAGACTCAATTTTAACCTAAAACCCGAGATGCGGCCTCGACTCATGATGACCTTAACCCTAACTCGAGACTTGGGATGTAAGTTTGATTAAAACCCAACCCCAACTGTGGACGTGAGATCCTAGACCAGACACTAACTAGAGATTCAACTTGTTTCCAGAACTCGAGACTCGACCCTGAGAAAACCCTGACCCTTACTTGATATCTAAGATCCAATAATGACGCGAGATTCGGCCCGCGATCTAAGACCCAACTTTGACTAAGAATTTGAGGCCCGAGTCTCAAACCCTAGTTGAGCACGTGACCCCAACCCTAACCTTAGACCCACATCGAGACTCAATTTTAATCTAGATTCCAAGCCCTAAGATCGACCCTCAAATTTGACTAGAAATGGGAGTTCAAACCTAACAATTGGGACTAGAGAACTAACCCGACCCAAGACAGGGAATCTCAAAACTGACCTCGACCCAAGACTCGAGACCTTATAACTTTAACCCTAACTCAAGACATAAGACCCTAAACCCAACTTTAGACTTAAGACCTGACTTTTCTTGAGCCTTTTGACTCGACTTTGACCTAAAAACCGAGACGTGACCTCGACTCATGATGACCTTGACCCTGACCCAAGACTTGGGACCTAAGTTTAATTTGACTCAGACCCAACCCCAACCCTGGACACGAGATCCTTGATCAGACACTAACTAGAGACTCAACTTAGACCCAGAACCCAAGACTCGGCCCTGACTTGAGATAACCCGACCCTGATTCGAGAGTCGAGACCCGACTTTGACTCAAAACCTTAACCCTACTACCTTGACGCATGACTCAAAACTTGACTTTGACTCAAAACCCTCACCCCGACCCTGACTCGGCTTGTAGACCCGTTCTTATATTTCTTTATTGTTTAATTTGGACCAGATTTTCTCAAATGGAATTTACAAAAGCATAGAGCATAGATCAATGGTGAGCTTAGAAAAAGAAAGGATTTCAGTTGCAACATTTCAGAGTTCAAGATTGGATGTTATATTAGGTCCAGCAAGTAGCCTTGTTACATCTCATAATCCACCTAGATTCGAAACAATGGGAGCCACTGAATTTTATAGAGGATATCTTAACCGTGAACTTCTTGGGAAATCATATGTGACAGCCATGAGAATTAATCACCAATGAAGAAGATTCAAGGAATTAATTATGGTACGTAAGTAAGTAAATCCTTTGATATGAAAGGATTAAAATAAAAATAAATAACATCGATATGTGTTCAATGATAATATCATAACATACTGAATAAATATGATGTACAATAATACTTAAATATTTGAATCTGAATACATGCTCAAATTCTTATGTTGTAAAATATTGCATTAAAATAGACTTGAATACTAAATAATTCAGACTATTTATTTTTTAAACATATGGAATATATAATTTTTTTCTTTATTTAAATTTAATAAATATTAATTTAATAAAAGTCTTAACTTAATCTGATACATATATGATATATCAAGAAAATGATTTTTAAAAATTATACGGTCATCGTGGAATATGCCAAAAAAAAGTTTTAAAGTGATAATCACCAAATTAGCTTTTTGTTGGAAAAAAAAAAACTAAATCTAAGCTAAATCAAGTGAGCTGAATTTGTGCTTTCCCAAATTTACTCCATCATTTCACAAAAACAATGAATAAATATTTATATTTACATGTCTATATAGTAAAATAAATGTTTTCTAATACTTATCATTTTACAAAAATAATATATAAATGATACTATTTTTTATTTTACCTTTAAGAGTAATTAGCTTTAAAAATATTAATTTGACCAATATAAAAAAAGCTAAATAAATAATTAATATATATTGATCAATTTAATTAATCAAAATTAATTAATTCATGTTTATTGATTAAAAATTTGACTGAATATTAAATAAGAGTAAATGATAAACTTAATTAACTATAGGAAATACTTTAAATATGCCCCTATTATACTTTTTGTCTAACTATACCCCTTCTGTTATACTTTAGGACTAAATATATCCTTATGATTACCTGATGACATGTGTTGTTTTAATCCTGGCCGTCCACATGTCATCAGTTAATCATAAGAGTATATTTAGTTCTAAAGTATAACAAAAGGGATATATTTAACTCAAAAGTATAACAAAGGATATATTTAAACTATTTCTTATAGTACAAAGACATATTTAATCCTTTGCCGAATTTAAAAAGATAACAACTATATAAAAACGAAGGTAGTATAATAATATATTTATCTTTTTCTCCCGCACATTTTTCGCATCTAGGAGTAGGTAGTATCAAGACTTTTGATCAGACAAGGCTCCACAGACAACAACAAAATTTTTTTTAGTGATTTTTAAGTGATATAGATCCAGATTTAAATTTATGAGTTTGCGTTAGTATAATAACTCATTTAATCAAATAGAAAAATGATCAATTAATATGAAATGATGGGAGTATTCAAGATTTGAATCAATGTATTTGCAATAAATTTTAAACATATGAAAAGATAAAATCAATCTCAAAATAAAATATGAAGAAACTTTATTCATTAAGATTGTGAGTACAATTATGTTCCTTCTTTAATTCTTCTCTCATAAGATATTTATTCATAATTCGAGAGTTGTTGATGACGTATTTCTCGAATACTTAGATTTGACATCTATATAAATATTTCATGACTTTTGTGAAATATATCGAGTATCAATGTGAACTGAACACATCTTGTAGAGTTTCACGAAATCTTAATATGAATTTAAACTAAATATTGCAATAGGTCGGCCCCTTTAATTTGACTAGGTAAAAGTCAATATTGCATATTATTAGACTGATTTTGTACTATGAGTTAGATGTGCCTATTTATGTAGTTGGGGTATTTCTTTTTACCAATACAACAAAAATATTCGTCAATGGTTATATTATGGTAAATATGGAAGAAAATAAATTGGTTAAGCTAGGGGGATCTTTGCCAGTACCAAGTGTTCAACAATTGACCAAAAGCTCACCGGAAAATGTCCCGGCGCGTTACCGGAGAGATGATGATCAACTACTTCTTGTTCCTCCGATGATGAAATTTGATCATTATAATATCCCAATCATCAACATGGAAAGCTTGCTTCGTGGCGATGAAATCGAATTCAACAAGCTTGATTCTGCTTGTAGAGAATGGGGATTTTTTCAGGTTAATTTTTAATTCGAATATAAATAGTAATACTAGTTGGGTTTCTGCTATTAGTGGACCGGTAAATAATAATTCATTATTTTTATTGGAATTTGTGTAGTACTGCGTATTTTCAGTTTGGGGTATCGTAAAATCGTGGCATATTAACTAATTTTTGTATGAACCGATCAAATGATAAAAGTTCTCTTCAATCAAGCTAATTTTCCAAAATCATTAAGAAGAGCAAAGTTGGAATCAGTGTTTTCAAATTATATATTATTCAGATAAATTACCTGAATTTTATAGTAAATATATAATTAATTAATATATAAAAATAAACAGTTTAATAATGATAACATTGACAATTAACAATAAGGAAAAGGGTCACTTGTAGTACTAAATAGCAGTTAAATATGTTTCCCATTACGAGGAGATCAAGTTCACATTTTAATTTCAAAATAGGTTTGAACTATAGTAGATATATGAAATTATTTTGCTATTTTTTTATCGTTACAAAATTGAGATTATTAAATTATGAGAATTTATGATAATCCTGTAATTATATATTTTTAATAAGCTATTATCTAATTTTTAGTTATCATCTTCAATGATGAGAGCTAAAAATTTATATTAGATAAATTTAATGCCTCTTAATAAAGTTGGCTTTAGAGGCCATAAATATTGTTGAGCCACCCCTAGCGTATAACTTTACCATTTAAAATTAATTTGTGTTATAAGATATGATTATGGACAACATCGAATTAATGAAAATTTTATGTTATATATTTTTTTATCCATTTTTCACTAAACCAACTTATAGGGAAAACACATGATGAAAAGCAGAGAAAATTCTTAACTTTTCCATATGAATGTATAACTTTTTTTTTTGTGACTGATTCAATCAAAATATATATATGTGAGTATATTTTTTACAGGTGATAAATCATGGAGTGAGTGGTACACTAGTAGAGAAAGTGAAGAAGGATACTCAAGATTTCTTCAATCTCCCACTAGAAGAAAAGGAAATGTTGAAGCAAGTAGATGGTGATATAGATGGCTATGGACAAGCTTTTGTTGTTTCTGAGGACCAAAAACTTGATTGGGCTGATATGTTTTTCTTGACAACCCTCCCTCCTCAATTCAGAAAAAAACATATCTTCCCCCACCTCCCTCAACCATTCAGGTATTATTACGATCCCGATTAATTCAGATTCTCATTACGTAGACCTCATTTGAAGGTATTATCCCAAGGTTTAACCTCGAGACCACATATGTTTAAAGGTAGAGGGATCTCATCCATTCAATTGTAACCTTTAGTGGTCCTGTAATTTTGGCTTATTTGTTTTGTTATAGTTTGCCTTGACATAATAGTTAATGAATATGTCTTGTTATTGCTAACAATGTTCATTCTTTTTAAAAGGGAAAAGAGCCAAATATGCCCTAAACTATTTGAAAAAGTCTAGATATATCATTCGTTTAAAGTTTGGCTCACTCATACTCTTACCATCCAACTTTTGTCCCAAATATGTCCTTATGGGTGTTACTGGGTATGCTGGACATATCCAGCTCATTTTTTATTTCTTTAAATGTCACGTGAAATTATAATGTCATTTTGACCAGCATACCAACTAACGCGCATATTTGGGCCAAAAGTTAGACGGCAAGGGCAGGAGTCAGCCAAACTTTAAACGAAGTATATTTAGACCTTTTCGACTAGTTTAGGAATATATACTCAAACATGAGTGCCAGTTATTTTACTATATTGTCAGTATACATAAGTTAAATCCTGAGTTTTTTTGTTGTATTGAAACAGAGGAACAGTGGAACTATATGCAGTTGAACTGAAAAAACTGGCTTTAAAGATCATTGATTTTCTAGCAAAAGGATTGAACATGGATAAAGAATACATAAGGGAACTTTTTGGAGAAGGATCGCAATCAATGAGGATGAATTACTATCCACCATGTCCACAACCAGACAAAGTGATTGGACTTACTCCTCATTCAGATGCTGTTGGCCTCACTATTCTCCTTCAACTAAACCAAATGGAAGGACTTCAAATCAAGAAAGATGGAATGTGGATTCCTATTAGTCCTCTTCCTGATGCCTTCATTATCAACATTGGTGATATCATGGAGGTAATTAAATTGCTATGATCGCCTTTACTATGTTGCTCGGATTATGCAAAAAAATGTTTTTGTACCGTGATGTTCCTTACTTTGAGCTAGCTTTTGGGGTGTGACTTAAGACTAAGACCAAACTTAGCATAGTATCAGAGCAGGACCCATCTCACACAATGTTGGAGCCCCAAAATCAAAATTGTACACGTACCAGATGTTAAGCATTGGACGTGAGGTGGGGTGTTAAAAAATGACAAACGTCCCACATTGATGGTTAATGAGATGAATGAATAAGACTTGAACAATCATCCTCCATTTCAGCTAGCTTTTGGAGTGTGAGTTAGGGCTAAGACCTAATTTAACAATGTTGCTTGAATGTTGTTGTACCCTGATCTTCCGAAAAATGCACTACTATTTGAAGAATGCGAGCAACATATAGTGTGATTATTGTTTTAATATATCTTTTACATGGTTAGTGCCAATATTCAAAATCTTGGTACATCAATCAGTAGGTATGAGAGGATTAATGTCGGATCCTTATGGACAAATGGTTGATTTACCTGTTCGAAGCAATTTAAGTGAAGGACTAGCCATAACAGAATACATCATTTCTTGCTATGGAGCATATAAGATGTTGTTAGTCTACATCTATTTTCATTTTTTGTGTTAACAGATAACTGTTAGGTACTCTATTAAATGAGAAGTATATTCTATTCGCAGATAGTGACAAATGGAGCCTACCGTAGCATTGAGCACAGAGCAGTGGTTAACAGCGAAAAGGAAAGACTCTCAATTGCAACATTTTACAGCACAAAACTTGATGGACAAATTGGTCCTGCTCCGAGTATCATTTCTTCTGAAAATCCAGCAAAGTTCAGAAATATTGGAGCTATAGATTATTTCAAAGGTTTATTTGCTCGTAAACTTGATAAGAAATCATACTTAGATGTTATGAGAATTGGAGGTTCTCAGAATCCAGCAAGTTGAAACGGACAGTATTGGACCTATGTGTTCTCTAGTAATTGTGACACTATGTACCAATCTTTATTCAGAAGTTGTGTTTCATCAACATTCTTATAATCCGACAAAGAGGCAATGATCGACACGTTGAGGGAATAAGTTCACCTTGCAAGTGTATCACTTTTTTTACAAAAACACATCAGAGAAGAATTTATCAAGAAAAGTAAAGATTGTTCATTCACAATATTTTCTGATACAAATCATATCACTACAATAAACTACATTTTAGCTACATCAGTTAAAAAAAAAAAGAAGAGAAATGTATTTATGATAAGGAGATAAAAGGAAGACAAAAATAGACCTAATCTAATTTTTGGTCACAAGATGAAGCTGTAATCAGGCTGAAGTCATATGCAATGCTACTAAGGATGCATAAACTCCATCTTTAATGTTCATAAGAGCATCGTGCCTTCCTTCCTCAGCAATGACTCCATTCTTCACAACAGCAATGACATCAGCTCCTTTGATTGTGGTTAAGCGATGAGCTACAACCACAGTCGTCCTATTTACCATTACTCGATCCAATGCTTCTTGAACTATACGTTCTGATTCTGCATCTAAAGCACTTGTTGCCTCGTCTAGCAAAAGAATCTTTGGATCCTTCAGTATAGCTCTTGCAATAGCTATTCTTTGCTTTTGTCCGCCGGATAATTGTATTCCTCTTTCCCCAACCGATGTATCATATCCTTGAGGCAATGACGATATAAAGTTGTGTGCGTTTGCTGATTTTGCTGCTTCAATGATTTCTTCTTCTGTTGCATGCCCTTGTCTGCTGTAGGCAATGTTGTCACGAATTGTTTCGTTAAACAGTACTGGTTCTTGACTAACCAGGCCCATTTGTTGTCTTAGCCAACTTATCTTGAACTGTCTGATTTCCACACCATCCAAATATATTGATCCTGATTCAGGATTGTAGAACCTCTCTATTAGGCTTATGACAGTTGATTTACCGCTTCCACTCTCTCCCACTAGAGCAACAGTCTACAAAGAGAACCAAAAAAAAAAAAAGTTTAAGCCGATTGAGTAAAAGATGAAGTATGCTATAATGGAGAGGGAGTACTCGAAAATACCTTTCCAGAAGGGATAGTTAGGCATAAATCCTTGAAGATTTGGACATCCGGGCGAGTTGCATACCTGTAACTCACATGTTTGAATTCAATATCTCCGCGAACAGCAGCTAGAGTAGTACCAACATCAGAACTTGAGTCAATCTCGGGTTTTCTGTCAAGAATGTCAAATATAGAGGCTATAGAATCCTTGGCTTTGTTAGCATCTGGAGCCATTCCTGTGCTTTGTGTAACCCCAACAGCTGATAGAGTCAATGCAAAGAAAACCTGCAACATTAAAATTTTCTTTCAGAAAATTAATATCGATACACAAGAGCTGAAAAGGAAGAGAAATCCGAGTGACTTTACCTTAAAAACTTGGCCAAATGATGCCAATCCATGCTGAATAAGGACGGATCCTATGTAGAAACAGAAGGCATTTGTACAATACAGTATAAAAGAACCAAAGCCTAAGCTTGCTCCACTAACAATTCCAATCTTCACTCCTTGCTTCATTGGACCTTCACATTTCTTTTGGTACATGTCCATCACTTTCTCCTCTGCACAGAATGATGCCACTGTTCTTATACTTCCGACAGCATCATTTGCTATTTGGCTAGCTTCTTCGTACATCACCTAGAAAAATGAGAATCCATTTTTAAGTTAATTCAAGCACACTTTAATGTAATCTATTTTTCAAAGATGAGAAAAGACGGAATACCTTTGCATCAGCACTAAAACCTTTGTACATCTTGGTCTGGAGGAATCCTTGCACACCAATTAAAGGCATCACGAGAAGGATTATAAGTGCTAAAATCCAATTGGCAGTGAAGGCTATCACGAGCCCCGCTACTACAGTTGCTATGTTCTGTACAATAAGTGCCAGTGCATCACCCATAAGAGTCCTGACCGTTGAAGCATCAGTTGATAACCTTGCACCAATTGCACCGCTGCATTCAAGAAAATTTCACATTTTTAGCTTATAACACTCTGTTAAGTATTTAAGATAGAGGGGGGAAGGCAGGATATGATTTGTTACAAACCTTGAATGTGCAGGATCATCGAACCAGCTGATTTCTTGGTGGACTACTTTCTTAAATGTCAAAGAACGAATTCTCTCGATCAATTTCCCCCCTGCAACTCCAAATAAGTAGTTCTGGAAAGGTACAACTAGCAAAGTTACCACACCGAGGCCAAAATACATGAGTGCCCAGAATCTTGATTCAATTCGCAGCTTTTGTGGTGGGTAAAAGAATATTTTAATAGCTGTCGAGAGTAAGAGTCCAAATAACGGGAAAATAAGACCATGTATGATTGCAGCCAACGATCCAAGTAACAGATATGGAAGCTCAGGTTTGTTTAGTCCAGCAAGCCGCCTAATGGAAACTTTCTTCCGTTTCTTTGAGCTTCCCTTATCTTCTTTTCCCTTGTTCTCATTTCCTATTTCTGCTTCATGAATACCAATTAGCCCAGGAACAGTATAGTTGAGTGTGAAAGAATGTCTAGATGATCCCTGGCTTGTTGATCGCCTCATTGCTGACAATCGCTGGCTTGATGACCTGCTCAGGTTATTATCAAAATCTGTGGTTAAATCCACCTTCTCAAGGTCTATATTTTTCATGTTTTCTTCTTCTCTATTCCCTCCCTGCATTCGCACAAGCTGGGAATATGCCCCATTTGGATCCTGTATCAACTCGGTATGTGTTCCTATTTTCATAATGAGGGAAAAGAATGAATATAGTTTAGTTATACAACTAGAGTAAAGCCTGATAAAAGTTCAATAGAAATTTTACCTTTTTCTAGTAGTTTTCCAGCATTCACCACCGCTATAAGATCAGCATTTCTAATGGTTGTTAGACGATGAGCAACAACAACGGTTGTTCTATTTGCCATGACTTTTTCAAGTGCTTCTTGCACAATTCGCTCTGATTCAGCATCAAGTGCACTTGTAGCTTCATCAAGGAGGAGTATTCTTGGGTTCTTTAAGATAGCCCTTGCTATTGCGAGTCTTTGCTTTTGTCCACCAGATAGTTGGGTTCCATGCTCACCTACCATAGTGTCTAGCCCCTATAGAATCCGCAATGAAAGAGATGAAACTCTCATTCGTTTGCCTTTTTAACAGCTAATTTAATTGTAGGTGTGAACATGGACTAAAGGAAAATCATATATTACCTGAGGAAGTTTATCAAGGAACTTAGCAGCATTAGCAAGCTCAATAGCTGTCTTAATCTCATCTTCAGTAGCATTTTCTTTACCATAACTGATATTCTCTTTTATGGTTGTCGCAAACAGGATAGGTTCCTGACTTACCAATCCCATCTGTTGCCTTAGCCATTTGAGTTGAAATTTCTTTAAATTGACACCATCTATTAGCACTTCTCCAGCTTCAGGATCATAGAATCTCTCCAGTAAACTGATAACTGTGGACTTCCCGCTTCCACTTTGCCCAACCAAAGCTACAGTTTTTCCACTAGGAACAACAAGTGAGAATCCACTAAAGATTTGCACGTCCGGCCTGGCTGGATACTTAAAGTACACATCTTTAAGCTCAATTTCACCCTTGATGTTTTCCAACACAACCCCGCTTGTGTCAGATGTGTCAATCAGAGGCTTCCTATTGATTGTCTCAAACATTTTGTATGCTGCAGCCTGTCCTGCTGCAAACGCGTTCAAAGATGGAGTTGTTTGGCCTAGTGACCTGCAAATTGATAAAAAGAACAAGCAGAAGTGCTTCAGTACTGTTTAGACTGAAATCAAAGATGCTATAAACAGAGAATTATTTGCTTACATTCCACCAGTCATTATAGCCATAATGACATTGATAACATCTCCACCATTATAACCTCTCTCAATTATCAGCTTGGAACCATACCAAACAGCAAGTCCATAAGTAGAAAAAACAATGAGCAAGACCGTGCCAAGTCCAATGCCTGAAACAAGCCCTTGTTGGACAGTAGAAGCACAGGCAATTTTCAGTTTGCTGTCATACTTATCTATCGCCAGCTTCTCTCCGGTGAATGCTGAAACCTGAAGTCATCCAGACTTCATAATTAAATTGCAAGTCTAATACAAACTTACACATGTAGAACTATTTGGATCAGGCTTTTTACCGTTCTGATTGCTCCTATTGTTTGCTCTACTACATTTCCAGCTTGTGCATAGGCAACCTGTCCCCGACTTGACATTTTAGACATGATCAATGCCATAGCTCCTCCAGCAATGACAAGAGCAGGTATGCAAGATACCAACACTATCGACAGAAGCCATCCCTTAAAGAACGCGACTATGAAGCCTCCAACAAATGTTGAGATGAATTGAATGAACTTCCCAACCTGGAATCATTCAACTTAAGCTTTTCATGATTATTTTACAAGAAATTAACGAAAACTAAAACACTATTCAATTTGCAGTAGCATTTGCTGTTAGTAAAGAAAACGCACACCTTTTCACCCAATGCATCTTGAATGAGAATAGTATCTCCAGACATTCTTCCAATAACCTCTCCTGTTGTTGTTTCAGTATCAAAAAAGGCTATGTCCTGCCTCAATATTGTCTTCAAATATAGTCCTCGAATTCGAGTCGCTTGTCTCTCTCCAGTAACCATCCAACATGACATTTCTGCAATGTTTACAAGGGACAAAATTTTCAATATTGAATGCATAGGTTCTCTCCATAACTATCATAGTTCAAGTACTCAAATTTACTAGTGTTATGTTATGGTTCATTTTACACATTATTCTTGATCCTTAGATTAGACTCGTGTTAGGTTTGAGCCAAAATTTTCACTAGAAGAATTCAAATTTTAAAATAAAAAATACTAGGACCTTATAGATAGCATAATTTTTCAACGTAACCCCTTACTACGCTACATCCCTAATAAAATTCTCATTAGAGCTTGAGGTAATTGATGACATTAAACCTTCGCCAGAATAGAACACTTCTATTCGGGGGAGGAAAGATCATCAAATTAGTCGAGCCCCAACGTGGTTACCAGAAAATTACCTTTTTCTTGGGAATATAATTAACCTAGATTTTCCTAAACATGGTGGGGGTAGTAATTGATGGGGAAAAATGTGCTTTTACTACTTTTGTTTCTTTAATAAAACAAGCACGCAAAGGCACCGTTTCTATGGTACCCCACAAATTAAATGGGAACATCTATGTAAAGTAACTTATAATATTTTTATGTCAAAAAGTATTTGCAAAATTTTTGCATATCCTTGATTGATCACCAATTGCTCATGTCGGTGTATAGAAAAACAATATTAAGAAGTCTCAGATTCAAGTAAAATATAACAAATTCGAAATAAGAAAATACAGACGAGTATATACTTACGTAAGAGGGATGCAACGCCAGCTCCAATAGCAAGGTAGACATAATAAATGGAAACCTGAAATCAAAAATTCAAAAGCAAAAAAAAGAAAATGTTAATTAAAGAAGAAAAAGTAACAAAGTTTAGTCAAATGTTGTTTATTATGAGATCACTTAAAGAACAGTAAATTACAAAGTTGATTAGACTGTGACATGAAAAAATTAGAGTTCACATTAGTATATATTATATATTCTTACCCACTTTTATAGTGGGATTTGCAATATTATATTGCATTAGACAGAAAATATCAAATGTGGAATTTCATATGAGAAAATCATAATTATGTTTGCCACAGAGAAAGAAAAAGTTAATTTTTACTGCTATTTCCAGTAATTCAAATTGACACGTCTTAACTTATTTATAGATTCTTCGTGGAAAAAAGAAACGAATTTTTTTTTATATCATAACACTCGTATTGAATAGATTCACATCAGACAGATCGTCTGATCTTCAAACACAACGAACAAAGCTTCAAAATACAACTTAAGATGTGGTGACTAGTACAATAGTAATTAGTATAGAATCATCTTTTGATTATAAATACGGTTGTGATATTAAATTGATTATGCATTTAGTTATAACTCTATTCAACATCATGATTATAGTATTGAAGATTAATTTCTTGAATAATATTTACACTATCAGTATATATAACTAAAATGAGATTTTCATGTTTTTCCGTACACCAATCCCAAAAAAAAGGTTTTATTATCTTTTTCTTGTTGTAGAACAAGACCTTAATTAGAAGGCAAGTTTTAAGTTAATGTAATCGTAATTTAAACGTCACAACGTCGATTTAATTGCATGAAACGAAGAAATTAATGAAGATAATTGATACAAACAAGAACATAATAATCAAATTAAATACATACCTTTGAGATTTCATGTACAACTTCATCAGAATTTGAAGAACCAAAAGAATTAACAAGTTGGCCAAAAATAAGTGTCATTAAAGGTTGAGTTAATCCATTGCCAATAGCACCAATTGTTCCAATTATCATTAGGGCAATATCAAATTTATCTGCAAAAGAAAATAATTTGTAGAATGACACTTTTTGATCTTCATCTCTTTTTTTTTCTCCATTATTATTATTATCCTCCATCTTCAAAAAAAAAATTATAAAAAAAAAAAGAGAGAGAGAGATTAATATGATATATCCCTTAGGGTTTTAAAGAAAATCAAGAAGAAGAAAAAAGAGGTATTTTATAAGATAAATAAAGTTTGTTAAGATTTCAGGATATTTATTATATTAGGTTTCAGTATTAGCATATTTATAGCTGTATTTACTTTTATTTTCCTTATTTTAGTTGACTTCTGTTTGAGTTTTTCCTATTTGTAGAAAAAAGAGAAAATAATTACGTATTTTATTTTTTTCTAGAAACATTGAACGTATATAGGTAGACTATAATATATATAGTCAATAGGATATTTATTGCCACCAAAATTTGGGTGGTAAGCTTAGCATCGGCCTAATTGTTTGCAGATTTTCGTAAATTAAGTAGTAATAAATTTATGGAAATAATCTATTTATCTTCTTAAGAAAATATATGAAAACTAGTTAAGTGTATATGATTCGCGTAATTTTGTTAATTAATATTAATAAATATTTTCTTCGCTCACAATTGTTTTGCAGATATACTAAAAAATAAATGTTCAGGATTAATTGTTAATCTAAATAATTAAGAAATAACTAGTCATATTTTTCCAATTTTGTTCAATTAAAGAGTTATGTAGATTTGTATTTTTAGTATAGTATGGTTATATTAGTCAAATTACACCTTATATTAAATTTTTCTTAAATGGAGTGCATGACTTTACCCCGACAAACAATTATGAACGGAGGGAGTATAACCTAAAAGTTGAGATGGAAGAAAACTTGAAGTATCTTTTCTTTTTTACCTAATTTAAGTATAATTATTATCATAATAGCATATAAATCGACATTATTAAGAATCTTCATGTTTTTAATATTGTATAGAACTATAGATGGTTACATTTAGATAATCTATTTATTTTGTAGTATAGGAGTAGGGTTTATATATGTTCCATATTCTACAAGACCTAATATATAAACATGATCCTTAACTTTATTTCAGTGGACAATTATGTCTTTCAACTTTGATTTGAGTTTGAGCAAGTAGGTATTTAAACTTGTATTAAATTGAATAAGTAGATCGCACACTTGTCTTACAAGGCATAATACATGTAGGATGCCACGTAGGACAAAAAATTGTCTTGTATGGTGTCATGTAGGACGAATGTGTCTATTTGTTCAATTTTATACAAGTTTAAGTGTCTATCTATGCACACGGATCATAGTTGTCAACTGACGCCAAAGGGTCATGCTTATGTGTTATGTCTTCTACAAATTCCATTTATTGTTATTGGTAGTGTTGAATGTTGATGGTGGCAATGGTGGTGTTGTAAGGTACTACTCTAATTCTATTGAATAATAACCAATAATAGGGGGTATCAACGATTCTTTTTAGTAAATCAATTTCTTGATTGAAGAAAATAAATCATGCCGAACTGATTAGTAGATTTATCTTAATAAAAATTGTACATTTGTATATGAAATTTATAATTATACCAAATAATTAGATTGATTATTGATTTTATAAAAATATAAAAAAAATCAGAAAAAAATGAATTATATTATATTATACCGTACTCTATATATATATATATATATATATATATATATATATATATATATATATATATATATATATATATATATATATATATGCAGAATACATTTTGTATATTAGTTTTAAATAATGATTCATAAATATTCAAGTAGAATCTTAACGTGTCATTTTGACAATTATTATGTGTAATACATTCTTAGAGCGTGAAGAACGCTTTTTTTATTTATTGGTAAAAATATTTTCTTTTCTTTTTTCTTCATTTTATATTCATAATTTCTTATTATCTACTCTACCTTCCACCGATAAACATCCTCACAGAACATGAAAGAAAAAAAATAAAATAAAAAATCACATCTTTTTTGAAAAAATATTGTAATGACGAAACACGAACAATTGAAAGAAAAATATAAGAATTATATTATCTTTATTGGAATTTGGATGTGTCGATAAAAGAAATGTAATTAAAAAAAAGTGGAAGATGAACAAAAGGTCAGGGGTGACGCATGTTGTTGTGTGATGAAGAAAATAGATAGGTAATTTTTATTTGTTTATTTTTTTCTTGAAAATTAGTTGTTTATTTTTTATGATTTATTTTAAATTATTATTTTTACTCTCAAATATCATATGTCATCTTCTTATTTAAATTATCATACCATAAATCGCAAATATATTATACAATTAATAATTTTAACTGATTTATCGTCAATAAAGTATCAAAATAAAATAAAATCACTATATAAATTATTAAAATAAACAAAATCTATCTGAAATATAATAAAACCAGTTGAATATCATATGTTTTAATTTCTTCATAAGTACACTAGCTTTGTGTATGATTTATTTATATTACTCTTAATTACCTCCATTATTTTTGTTTATTCATAACAACATGGGGACAAGGGGAATTTTGCATATGCATATACAATTCTGATTTTAATATGTTGGAAATAACGTTTTTTTTGCAGTTCGTAAAATTATTAGTGACGTAATCAATGATTCTTTTATTTTGATTAATAAAATCTTTTTGGAAATTTAAAGTGAAATAATTATATAAGATAATTAATGTTAGATGGACAACCACTCTTCACATTCTTTTCGTGTTTTTTCCTCTCTCTTTTTTTCCCTTTACGATAAATCCTCTTTCGAAAAAATAAAGTGAAAATTCTAAATACGCTATTGTTATTAATTAAAATTTTATGTCACTAAATTTTAATGAAAACATAATTAAATAGGTTGAGTGACTTTCTGTGCAAAGAAGTCATAATTGAGTGACTTTTGAGTTGAAAATGAAAGTTAAGTGACTTTTTGTGCAAAGAAGTTATAGTTAAGTAACTTTTGAGTTGAAAATGAAAGTTCAGTGACTTTATGTGAGAACAATTGATAGTTGAGTGACCATCAAAGTTATTAACTCTAACAAGATATGAATAAAGATCATTTAGACCTCCTTATGATTATAAATATATGGAAACATGATGAATCAAATATCGAAAAAGAAATTTTTGAAGTATTTATTTGCATAATACATGACCCTTAAATTTTCTTTACGTACGAATAACTATATCCTCCAACTTTGAATATACACAAGTAGATACTTAAATTTGTATTTGCGAACACCCAAAGTAATTATCAACTTACCTCAAATAAAGCATCATGATTATGCATTATTGCGTAGTTATTTATCCTAATAAATATTGTCAAGGTTATATTGGTAATGCCAACACAGGTATATATTATAAATGAAATTCTTTCTTTAAACAATCTATTTACATATGAATATACTATCATATTATCATGTTCTAATATGATACTCAATTGTTGATACTTTAATGTCAAGACGTAACCAACTTATAAAGCAAGTGACTCAGTATATAAGAGGTGTTATTTTGTTTGGAAAAAAAAATCAGCAATGTTGAATATAATGTTGTTACTTGCATAGTGAAGGAGCCAAAGTAAATTACGTTTCACCAAATAATAGTGAAATAAATATTTAATATTTCATTAGAGGGATAATTTGACAAAGTAATTCACTGAGATACTGTTGATCTCAATATTTGAGAAAAGTTGTTGCACAAGATTGAAAAGTCAATGTCACGGAGATATCAACTGATAGTAAATGTGCTATGTCACATTTTTTTCTTAGTCAAGATTTTCTTTCTAAATTTTTTAGTATAATCTTAGGACTGAGTTAGGCTATTATTTTGGAGGTCCAAGGATTGGGTTAGGCTAGGTCATTCATTATAGTCTCTGATTTGTTGGACCGGAGATATCAAATGATAGTAAATGTGCTATGTCACATTTTTTTCTTAGTCAAGATTTTCTCTCTAAATTTTTTGATATAATATTAGGACTGAATTGGGCTATTATTTTGAAGGGCCAAGGGTTGGATTAGGCTAGGCCATTATAGTTTCTGATCTGTTGGACCGGAGATATCAAATGATAGTAAATGTGCTGCCACATTTTTTTCTTAGTCAAGATTTTCTTTCTAAATTTTTTAGTATAATCTTAGGACTGAGTTAGGCTATTATTTTGGAGGTCCAAGGATTGGGTTAGGCTAGGTCATTCATTATAGTCTCTGATTTGTTGGACCGGAGATATCAAATGATAGTAAATGTGCTATGTCACATTTTTTTCTTAGTCAAGATTTTCTCTCTAAATTTTTTGATATAATATTAGGACTGAATTGGGCTATTATTTTGAAGGGCCAAGGGTTGGATTAGGCTAGGCCATTATAGTTTCTGATCTGTTGGACCGGAGATATCAAATGATAGTAAATGTGCTGCCACATTTTTTTCTTAGTCAAGATTTTCTCTCTAAATTTTTTGATATAATCTTAGGACTGAGTTGGGCTATTATTTAGGAGGTCCAAGCGTTGGGTTAGGCTACGCCATTATAGTCTCTGATCTGCTGGACCGGAGATATCAAATGATGGTATATGTATTATGTCACATTTTTTTTCTTAATCAAGATTTTCTCTCTAAATTTTTCGATATAATCTTAGGACTGAGTTGGGCTATTATTTTAAAGGTCCAAGGATTAGGTTAGGCTAAGCCATTATAGTCTCTGATCTGTTGGACTGGATTGGTACAATACCAATCCGTTTTGATAACTCTCTATATATATGGCTATGCAAAATTACTCTTTTCACTTCATTAGTAGGGAAAATTTCATATTAAAAAATATTTAATTCGTATGTTATATATATTTTTTTGTTTACAAAGTAAACAATATTTTTTTAATAATGAATACATGAGCGTTAAACAAGGTAATAAAAAATTCACATAATCTCATGATTCAAGCTAATCAATTTAAATTAAATATTTTTTTTAAAAAAAATTACATAACGATACAAACATAATAATAACGGATTTTCTCATACCACTGAAGCAATATTACACAAAAAAAAATTGGTTCATCAATATTCTTGTAAATTCAATGCCAATAGACGTTTCTTTCAAAGAAATTTTATGTTTTAAATGACAAAAAAAAAATTGATTGATTTGTATAATATATAATTGAAAATTTTAAAAATGAATTATTAATGTTTTGTTCATTCTAATGATTCACAAATATGTATTTTTTTTGTTTAAATAAATATAGACAGATTGTATATTAACAGTTCTATTCTAATTGTTCGTTAGAAAAATCGAATGACACAATTTGTATATGTGAATTATATATGTATAGCACTGCATGTTTTGGGCACTTCCCTTTGTATAATATACCAGCAACCAGGGGCAGACACGCGTTACATGAAGTAATATGTCATCTAATAGTGTTACATTGTAAAATTATTATTTTTTTCGTTTTACCTTGTTTTAATTTAATTTGATATGAAGTTTGAAAAGGTCAAAAAGACATTTAAATCATGTAATCTTAAATTAAAAATATGTTAATATATCAAAATGTCATTTAATCTTACGCATGTCCGGCAAAAAATACCATGATTACTAAATCTATTATTCAAAAGTAAAATATAAAATACAAGCCACATATCTATGATGAATATGATTCAACTAATACGTTACACCAACTTATGTTGGAAAACCTCAAAAGACGAAGGTCTTAAAAGATCGTTAATTGCCGCTTAAAAAGATCATTTTTGATGTAGTGACACTATTAATAGGCTGAAGTCATATGCAATGCTACTAAGGATGCATAAGCTCCATCTTTAATATTCATTAGAACATCATGTCTTCCTTTCTCAACAATGACTCCATTCTTCATAACAGCAATGATATCAGCTCCTTTGATTGTAGCTAAGCGATGAGCTACAACCACGGTTGTCCTATTTACCATTACTCGATCCAATGCCTCTTGAACGATACGTTCTGATTCTGCATCTAACGCACTTGTTGCCTCGTCTAGCAAAAGGATCTTTGGATCCTTCAGTATTGCTCTAGCAATAGCTATCCTTTGCTTTTGTCCACCTGATAATTGTATCCCTCTTTCCCCAACCGACGTATCATATCCTTGAGGCAATGATGATATAAAGTTGTGTGCATTTGCTGATTTTGCTGCTTCAATGATCTCTTCTTCTGTTGCATTCCCCTGTCTGCTGTAGGCAATGTTGTCACGAATTGTTTCGTTAAACAGTATAGGTTCTTGACTAACCAGTCCCATTTGTTGCCTTAGCCAACTTAGATTGAATTGTTTAATTTCCACACCATCCAAATATATCTCTCCTGATTCAGGATCATAGAATCTCTCTATCAGGCTAATGACAGTTGATTTTCCGCTACCACTCTCTCCCACTAAAGCTACAGTCTACAAAGAGAAGCGAAAAATAATACTTGAAGCCAGTCTGGTATAAGATTTAGTACGATAAAATGCAGAGGGAGTACGCGAAAATACCTTTCCAGAAGGGATGATTAGGCATAAATCCTTGAAGATTTGGACGTCTGGGCGAGTAGCGTACCTGTAACTCACAAGTCGGAATTCAATATCTCCATGAACAACAGCTAGAGTAGTGCCAACATCAGAACTTGAGTCAATAATGGATTTTCTATCAAGAATGTCAAATATAGAAGTTATAGAATCTTTAGCTTTGTTAAAATTTGGAGCCATTGTAGTACTTTGAGTAATTCCAACAGCTGCTAATATCAATGCAAAGAAAACCTGCAACGTTAAATAACTATTTTCAAAAACAGGCAAGAACTCAAGAGGGAGAGAATTATGTATTTTTACCTTAAAAACTTGGTCGACTGTCGCTAATCTATGATCAATAAGGACAGATCCAATGAAGAAACAGAAGCCAAGTGAAGAATAAAGTGTAAAAGAACCAAAACCTAAACTTGCTCCGCTAACGATTCCAATCTTTACTCCTTTCTTAATTGGACCTTCACATTTCTTCTGGTACATGTCCATCACTTTGTCCTCTGCACAGAATGATGCCACTGTTCTAATACCGCCAACAGCATCATTTGCTATTTGACTAGCTTCTTCATACATCACCTGAATAAATGAGCAGAACCTTGTTAGTATAGTACAACCACCTTATAAAAGTTCATTTTGTTAAATAAAACTAAAGAAAACCTTAGCATCCGCGCTATAGCCTTTGTGGAACTTGGTCTGGAAGAGTCCTGGTGCACATATTAAGGGTAATACAACAAGGATTATAAATGACAGAATCCAATTAGCAGTGAAGGCTATCGCAAGGCCGCCTAATGCAGTTGCCATGTTTTGTACAATAAGTGCCAGTGCATCACCCACAACAGTCCTGACTGTAGAAGCATCAATTGATAACCTTGCACATAATGCACCGCTGCATTCAATAAAACTCCATGTTTTAGCACATGTCAAACTTCAGGGAGAATTTAATGACTATTAACTTGTTGACTGACCTTGAATTTACAGGGTCATCGAACCAGCTGATTTCTTGATGGACTACTTTCTTAAATGTCAAAGAACGGATTCTCTCGATCAATTTACCCCCTGCAACTCCAAATAAATAATTCTGGAAAGGTATAACTAGCCAAATTACTACACCGAGGCCCACGTACATGAGTCCCCAGAATTGTGATTCATTTCTCAACTTATGTGGAGGATTAAAGAAGGATTTAATTGCTTCTGAGAGCAAGAGTCCGAATAAGGGCATTACTAGGCCATGCATAATTGCAGCCAATGATCCAAGTAGTATATATGGAAGCTCAGGTTTGTTTAGTTCAGCAAGCCGCCTAATAGGAATTTTCTTTCGATTCTCTGAACTTTGTTCATCGTCTTCTTTTTCATCCACGTCTCCTATTGTAGCTTCATGAATGTCAATCATCCCCCGAACAGGATAGCTGGGTGAAAAGGAATTCCTAGGGGATCCCTGGTTTGTTGATCGCTTCGCTGCTGACAGTGGCGGATTTGATGACCAGCTGATGTTGTCCAATTTCATGGTTATATTTACCTTGTCAGAGTCCATATTTTTCATAATCAAGTTCTCTTCTTCATCACCTCCCTTGTCTTCCTGCATTCGCATAAGCTGGGAATATGCCCCATTTGGATCTTGCACCAACTTATCATGATTTCCTGTTTTCGTTATTTGAGTAAAAAAGATACTTATTCTTATCCACAAAAGTAAAGCTTGATTGATGAACATGTCTCTTTTATCTTTAAATTATTACCTTGCTCTAGTAGCTTCCCATCATGTAGTACAGCTATTAGACCAGCATTCCTAATGGTTGTTAGACGATGAGCAACAAGCATAGTTGTTCTTTTTGCCATGACTTGCTCGAGTGCTTCTTGGACAATTCGCTCTGATTCAGCATCAAGTGCACTTGTAGCTTCATCAAGGAGAAGTACTTTTGGGTTCTTTACAATAGCCCTTGCTATTGCCAGTCTTTGTTTTTGACCACCAGATAGTTGTGTTCCATGCTCACCTACCATAGTATCTAGCCCCTACAGATCCCCAAAAACATGTAAAGAGTGAATGTCCATATAAAGAAATTCGGTTATTAGCAGCTTATTGAAACTGTGGACATGGATATTGAGGGGGGGGGGGGGGGGCAATATTACCTGGGGTAGTTTGTCAATGAAGTTAGCAGCATTAGCAAGCTCAATAGCTGCACTAATCTCCTCTTCAGTAGCATTATCCTTACCATAACTGATATTCTCCCTTATGGTAGTCGCAAACAGGATAGGTTCCTGACTTACTAATCCCATCTGCTGCCTTAGCCATTTCAGTTGATATTTCTTCAAATTGACACCATCTAATAATACTTCTCCGGATTCAGGATCATAGAATCTCTCGAGTAAACTAATAATAGTGGACTTCCCGCTTCCACTTTGCCCAACCAAAGCTACAGTTTTGCCACTAGGAACAACAAGTGAGAATCCACTAAAGATTTGCACATCTGGCCTGGATGGATACCTAAAATACACATCTTTAAGCTCAATTTCACCCTCGATGTCTTCCAACACAACCCCGCTCATGTCAGATGTGTCAATCAATGGTTTCCTGCTGATTGTCTCAAAGATTTTGAGTGCTGCAACCTGTGCTGCTGCAAATGCATTCAATGACGGTGTTGTTTGGCCTAGTGACCTGCAAATCAACAAGAAAACAAGCAAAAGGTTTCCACTACTTAGCCTACATTAACTGTCCAATGTGACGAATCTAAGATGCTTTAAACTTGCAGAATTTTACACTTACATTCCACCAATCATTATAGCCATGAGAACATTGACGACATATCCACCACGATAACCTTTCTCTATTATCAATTTAGAACCATACCAAATGGCAAGTCCATAAGTAGAAAAAAGAACAAGTAAGAATGTACCAAATCCAACTCCTGAAACAAGCCCTTGTTGGACAGTAAAAGCATACGCAATTTTCAGTGTGTTGTCGTACTTAATCATTGCCAGCTTCTCTCCATTGAATGCTGCAACCTAAAGTTTATCATAATTTAGATCAAAACTGAAAAGTCTAATGCAAGATCATTTAGAAACTGTGAGGCTATACTGTTCTCATTGCTCCAACTGTTTGTTCCACTATATCTCCAGCTTGTGCATAAGTCATTTGTCCGCGACTTGACATTTTGGACATGATCGATGCCATGGCTCCACCAGCAATGACTAGAGCAGGTATACAAGAAACCAAGACTAGCGAAAGAAGCCATCCCTTTGTGAAGGCGATTATGAAGCCTCCAACGAATGCTGAGAGATATTGAATGAACTTCCCAACCTGCAACCAATCAACACATTAGTAAACTGCATTATTAGCATTAGTTAACTACAGAACAACACCTTATCTCCCAAGGCATCTTGAATGAGAAATGTATCTCCAGACATTGTTCCAATGACTTGTCCAGTTGTTGTTTCAGTGTCAAAAAAGGCTATGTCCTGCCTCAGTATTGTCTTCAAATACAGTCCTCGAATTCGAATCGCTTGTCTCTCTCCAGTAACCATCCAACATGACATCCCTGTAATAATTTTCTAGCAGCAAGCTTTACACATTTTGTTTCAATTCCAATACAGTACAACAACAAGAATTTAGGCTTCTGTTTAGCTCAAGTAGTAGCAAACTTGAGCTAAACAAATTATGATTTATGAGCTACTCATTTCGTTAACTTGTCGTTTTTGTCGCTTTATTAGAGTCAATTTAACTAGTACTCAAAGTTAATATTTTAAATTTTTAAAAAGACGTAACTCTTTAATATATTTTTGATTATCTAAAACACCACTTATTTTCTAACAGAGAAACAACAACACTCTTACGTAAAAAGGAAGCAATCCCAGATCCAATAGCGAGATAGACATAGTAAACGGCAGCCTGAAAATAAAATAAATAGGATTTTAGCAAAAAAAAGTTTATCTCAAAATAACTGTTATTTTAAAATAATTATGATTATTTTTTTTATCCGTCTCATATTACTTATCTACGTCATTAAATATATGTGTCTCGAATTACTTTTAATCTACATAATAAAAATACAATCAATTAACATTTTTTCAGTTTGCCCTTCAATTATTTCTTCTTGAAATATTGTAAAGTTCCCCATCCTTAATCTTGGTATTGAATATAGAGTGTACTAAAATGATAAAACATTAAAGCACTCTTTAATTTAAAATTATTAATGGACCTGTTAAAGAAGAATATATAAGTATTATAGACTATAAAGTAGTAATTATTTCTAATAATATCTATAAGTAATATAGACTATAGAGTAGTAATTGTTTCTAATAATATCTTTACATTAAAGAACTATTTCTCTTTATATTAACATACTTCATTTATTCCTAATTATTTGGTCAATTTTTCTTTTTTTAGCTGTTCCTTATAATACTTGTTCATTCTTACAAATCAATAAAAATATTTTTCTTACCTCTTATACCCTCAATCATTTACTTTGAAAAACGTAGAACTTTTTGAAAAAAATAAATTTTTAATCTATTCATTTCGTAATTAATAGGGATAAAATGATAAATTCACTATGTCAATCATTATTTTCTTAATAGGTGTAAATAGTAAATAATATCTTGTATATACTATTTTTCTGATGAACGTAAAAAAAGTTTAAACGAAACTTATTTAAAAATAATACCTCAGAAACTAGATGAAAAACCTCATTAGAAGATGAAGCACCACCAAAAGAATTTATAATTTGACCAAAAATGAGTGTCATCAAAGGTTGAGTTAATCCTTCACCAATAGCACCAAAAGTGCCAATAGTCATTAAAGCAATATCCACCCTATCTGCAAACAAAAACAGTTTGTAGAATGGCACTTTCTCATCTTTAACTATTGATGATTTTTCTTCCATTTCTCGAATCTTAGAGTGGATATAGAAAACTAGGAATGTAATACAAACTCCTCCTTTGTTCAAGAAATTTATAAGTGTTGTGCACTTCAATAGTGTTCTTTAAAGACAAAGAAAGAACAAGCAAAAGTAGTGATAATTATAAATTAATCTCACCGTTTTAATTTGTTTTATCTATTTCAACTTTACATAGAGTGAGAAAATAAAGAAGAACATTGAGTCTTGTATTATGATACGTCAAATATATTAGAATGCTTGTGTTATGTGAAAAAATTAAAATTAAATAACTGTTAATAAAGGAAAGAGTCTTTCTTTTTTAAACGAAATAAAAAAAAAGTAGGTTAAACAAATTGAAACGAAGAAAATAATTGCTAAAGTATTCCCTTCTTCGTTTTATTTGATCCCTATTTAAAAATATATATATTTTATTTTACTTGGCATTAAATAGCTACATAAAATAGTATTCCGTCAGGATTTTAAGTTTCACAACACCATTTAATAAGATTATAAGTTTGATAAAACACATTTTTATCTAAAGTTTTATTAAAGAATTTGTCAGAACAATAAGAGTCTAATAATATGAATTAGAAGGTGGGTAGTAGTGAATGTATGGACATTTAATCGTGTTTTAATTAGTTGCAGTTCATATTAATTTTGAATATGCTCTTTTTGTTGTATCATATATAGTATAATCCGCCCTTTTTTGTTGTCTATAAGATCATAAATAAAAATTACATTTTTTTTTATTAATTTACTTGCATGATCTCTTCAATATAAGTTGATGCTCTACTTATGTACATCTTGTTCTATGTAATCAAATACTATTATTTTGTTTTCAAGAAGAATTAATATTAACAATTGTTTGTGTATTCTTTTTCTTGGCAATATATAACTCTATTCTTCACAACACCAATGATATCAACCCTTTTGATTAGCTACTGAAAAGTTTAGATTTTTTATCATTTCAAATTAATATATAACATTAGTTTAATTTAGTTGAAGTATAATACTCCCTATGTTATAATTTCTGTTTTGGATTTTGAATAAATTTAATAAATTGAAGGAAAAAAATGGAAAAGAAATAGGCACTACACAACCATGAAGAATATCAACAATCATTCCATCTAAGAGTGTATGCACACGAAATATTTGTAAATTATCTAAATAAATACTATGAGAGACAGAAGTAGATGAGTTTGAAGTCTAAATCTTCACTGTTCAAAATATATATAAAAAAAAAAAAAAAAACACGAAGTCAAAAGGAATTTACCATTTACTATATATACAAAAAAAAAAAAAATATATATATATATATATTATATATATATATACATTGACAGTGTAGAAATAGTATAATTTTCCACTTAAAGAAATCCGAAACCCTCCTCCCCTGCTGGAATGTATTAAGAGGGTGTGTTTCTTCCACATGTACTGATGTTATAAAAACACTTAGACAAGCAATTCATTGCTAATATACTGCTTCATCATAGAGAGCATTTGTTGCTAGTCTCCAGAGCAATGCATATGTATGGAACCTTTGTCCATTTTTGTTAGTGTCACGTTGACCTCAATAACAAAAGGACATAATTCACAAACTACAACAACAATTTTCACAACCATCTTCTTCAAAGATAACATTTTTCGTTCGCAGGTAGAGGAAGAGGGTACTTAACTAAGTGCATTTCAGCTATAATCCATCAGTGATGACAAGTCTATGCTGGGGTAAAAACAAAAGGGAAAGGGAAAAGACCAAAAGCATTTACTGTCCAGAATAACCCTAAAAGAACTAAAATGAATATGTTACACACTCAACTCTATGCTCTTGCATGAATAAATGGATGAACTGGCAACTGTTCCACAAATACCAGCAACAAAAAATCACCATCTTTTCAGTAAGCTTCCGTTGCTCCATTAGAAGTAGGTACTCTTTGTCGTTTCTCCACGTACTCAGATGGAAACCAACCTGCCCTGCCTTGGCATTCTCCTTCTGACCAACCTGATTGAGTCACCTGAAACATAACATGAAATTGCAAAAGAGAGGCACTCTTCAAAAAAACGTGGATGTAACAGGATAGAAGAATTAACTGTGGTTTCTTCTTTTGAACTCTACTTTACTGTGTTTCATTGAACATATCATGTACATCTATGAATAGATCATAGTTTTGTTACCTTCACAAGTTTTGAGAAGTAGAATAAAAATGTCAATGAACAAGAAAATTTACAGGTGTGTCCTTTCCTTTTTCATTTACATAGTATTCTTTATTTTGTTTACTTTCATTCTTCCTTTATTTTTTTTCTTTTTCGGATGGGAGAAGGGCGACAGGAGGGGCAGGTTTGAAGTGAGAAGGACAGTTAGAGGGGCAGGTTTCAAGTGGGAAGTTGCACATATATCAAATAAGCCTTTAGAAGGAAGACTAGTGTGAGTAGTACAAACAGCAGTCATCTTTACTGGAAAATTTGAGAAGGCTTACATAAAAGGTTTGTTAGGATTAGAAAAAGGAGAATGCTCCAGCAGATATACATGTGAGTTTTATCAACTTCAATCAATAACTTATTATCATAAGAGGGAAGAGCCAGAATTAAAGAACAACCTTACGAACAACAACATAATCACCGACAGACAAGCTTAGCTCCTTTTCTGATTCAGCTTCAAAAGAATGAATAGCCTGTGTGACAGAGACACAAAAACTAAGACCACTTCAACTCATTAATAAACAGTAACACTGCACGGATAAGAGTGTCTTCAGAGCTCACACCAGCAACATATCCTCATTGTCAATCAGCTTTCCCTCAGAAGTTTCTTTCAAATAGTATAATAAATAAATCATTCTGTGATAAGATTATAACAACTTAGACAACTGTTGTTAAAGCAGACGGTTACCTCGGCCAAAAAGTATTTTGTTTTCTCAGGTATTTGGGCCGGAGGGTTAACAGGAAGTGTGGCTACAGGAGGAGCAGCCTCTTTTCGCTGCTTTTCAGAAACTATCTGTACAAATTGTAAATTGTCGAGTAAGAAAAAATTACCTAGGTGTAAAGCATACCTCTGGAGAAATACAAAAGGAGAAACACTCACCTCAGCTTCAATATTACCCAGAATAACAGCAACTCTCTCATGATAAAGCTTTTCTGCTTCAACCTGCAGATGATTATACTCACTTTAACCATTGTATGAAAATGGTTGACCATGCAAAACACAAGTTTAAATTCCATGAGAGGCAAATATGCACCAGCATACATACCATTGCAACAAGCCTCTGAAATGTAAGCCTCTCCTGCTGTGATTCTACAGCAGCTAATGCTGCTGCTGCTTCTTTACCGAGTACTGTCATGTTGGCTTTGAGTTCCTGCATTTTAGTTTCTGCTGAGTGCAGCTTTGCCACATTCTCCGGGATGGGAGCTTCCCTCACCCGAGCTTGTCTTCTAGAAACTTCGGTTGCCTGCTTATTTTGTATTCAATACTAAGGATGTGATGACAGTGTATAATTGAACAATAAGACAAGTATCAACAGGCGTTTATCATAGTCTTTAGCAAAAGAAATAATCGTTACAGTAACCTGTATCTCCGCCTCTTGCCGCATTTTACTGTAGCGCTGAGCTAGATGACGAGCATCCTCTAAGGGAGAACCAGCTACCATAGCTCTCAATGGTTCCAGTACCTGGAAATCCAAAAGCTCATTTTAGTCTGCGGCCGAAGGCTGAACTATGAAGTATTGAACATAGATTAATGTTACTAAGTGTCATGAATCAAAAAAATAAATGTGCAGTATCTTGAAAAGAAAAGACAGAAAGAAAAGTAAAAAGAAGGTATTGACATATTTGCCATAATTATGTTTCATGGGACAAAAAGGTCGGTATCATGATGTTTACAGTATGCCATTAATCCTTCTTTTTGGTTGGGAAAGAGGGTGATTACTTCTTCATTTTGCAAATGAAGCATGTGCTTACAGAAAACCACCCAGAAACCAAAGAAAAAATTTCCAAGATCAACATGTGCACATGGAAGTGACCTCTTTCTTGGCACACACGTCGAAGGAGAAAACTGGAAAGGAAAATGATTATCCTTTAGGTTTTCGAGAAACTGTTTCATCAATTTCTTTATGCATTTGTCACTTGCTATCAGCACCAGAACTTAAGACTATCATCATTGATTTCTTTATCTTCACAGATTCATAAGCAGTCTTTCCCATAAAAAGCAGCTATAAGCCTATTCATGTATGGATGTCACGATCTTAGACTCTTAGGCTAGCAGGTAATAAACTACTGCAAATTTAGCCAGTAATCTACTGATGTTTAGGTCTAGGGAAAACACATTTATCTAGCTCATGCAACTCTAACAAATAAATACGCCAATATCTATTGCTTCTAATTAGTTTCCATTAAGGATGTCACGATCTTAGACTCTTAGGCTAGCAGGTAATAAACTACTGCAAAGATAGCCAGTAATCAACTGACATTTAGGTCTAGGGAAGACACATTTATCTAGCTCATGCAACTCTAACAAATAAATACGCCAATATATATTGCTTCTAATTAGTTTTCATTAACATACTCCAGATTACATGCACATTGTACCTACCTGACTGAAGAATAGTTTATTTAGATCTTCAACCTCCTTCTCTGCATGCTTACGAGCATCGCCGTAAATAGAAGCAGCCTTAGCTAACACCTCGTCATTGGGATTTTCAACTCCATATTTGCAGCAATCTTCTGATAATTTAGTTCCTGGCTACCATAAACTTCCACCAAATAAGTTGAAATACACACAGAAGCAAAAAAAAAAAGGCAAAAAGAAAAAACATGTCTCAGTCTCACAATAATGGGACAGGGGAGGACGAGATTCTAGCCTGGCAGTATCCAGAAAATAAGAATATAACATCCAGGTTAAGAATAATCTTGTTATATCGTCAAGAAGGCATAAAGGACTGCCTAAATATTTTAGAAGTAGCAGCAAACAGACATAAAGGGCTGCCTGAATATTATAGAGGTAGTGAATCATGACTAGAACAAAGTTCCATCTGAAAGTAGATCTATTTATACAAAATACCCTTCAAAAGTTTTACCTGCTTCTATATGCTTGTATCCTATAGCTGTAAATGTTTCAGCTGCCTTAACAATCTCTTTCTGAAAATCCTGCAAAATGATACGAACAGAGATATCCTAACTTCAGAAAGAGAAGGAAACACACAGTGTGAGTTTAGATCAAAATTAAGCAATGAATTTGCCAAGTCCTAGTCATAACTACAAAAGACAAGATATAGGAATGAAATGCTCTACACTAGCATGACATTTATCTTGTTCATAGATATACATGGTCTTGTGCCTAGCACCAACAACAACAATAAAAAATCAAGAGACAAATGACAAGCCAAGTGCATATAAAAGTATCTTAATATGAGTCATCCGAAGAAGAATTAGAAAAATGATGCATGTAGACAAGCCAAGCTGAATAGCTCAACCTGATACAACAAGCCAAGCTCGATATCATTATGCTCAACTTTCATAAGAAGAAGATCTAGTGCATCTTAACAAGACAACAATAAATTATAGAGGCCGGAGCAGAAGAAAATGACTAAACAAGCCTGCTAAGGATATCTTAAAATAGGTCAAGCTCAAGCTAATTTAGTAAAGTGAATGCATATCAATGCGGCGAGCTGAACAACATCGTGATCAGGTCAGGTAAGTGAAATCTCAGCCTTGACGGGCAAAAATGTAAACCAGCTAATAATCACAACAGAGGCAACCATTTAGTTCAGAATATTCAGACCATGTAGCACTGATACGGACACCTTCCACCCACAACGAAGTCTGTCCATCAAGGTTAGAACAGATGGGAAGAATCACCTAGAGGTTTTTGTAATTTGAGACCTCGTGGTTTTCAACCCATTGCATTGACCACTAGGCCACACTTCAGACAGAAGTAACTTAAGTCTCCAGAAAATAGACTTTGGTTCTATTTGAAATAAGAGAAAAGAGATGGCAATTTATAGTGTACATCATGTTGAGTAGTTATTATCTATTTCTATGATTGTAAGTAAATATTTTACAGTGTAGTACAGAACAATATGAAATGTTCTCCAATGCTCTAACTAAATTTAATAGATCTAGACATGTTGTGAATACGAATATGTTCTCTAAACTTTCAACACAGCAAATCCATGTTCGTGCATGCATCTACAAGAAAAATATCTCCAAAACTATCTATATTCGAACTCAAGAATCTTTACATCCCACTTTGCATCCCTCTTCAAAATTGTATGGAAGCTGCTCACTCCAACTACTTATTAAGTAATAGAAAATGAAGAAACAACTAAGTTTTTCTTAACTCCATGACAATATTACTTATTAACAACTATTACCAAGTTTCAAATGCACTTAAAAATAGCAATCTTGCTTCAAATTTTGGCATCTTCCTTTTATAAGTCAGATTTAACTAACACCAAAGAATGCTCTACCTCCCATTAAAAGAAATCATTTTGGCTAAATGACTCACCTTTTTGCATTATCAACTATTCGTAAGAAGCAGGAAGAGCAAAGTAAAGGTCTTTGATAATGACTAAATATTTAAGTAGCTATTACATGCTAAACGAATATATTAGCAGTTATTCTGCAAATAAGTAAATTGCAGTCAGGTATATACTACTGTAGTAAATTTCATAGTTAGAAAGTAAATGACACAACATCAAACATTTGCAATATAAGAAAAAGAACTGTAGGCACCGAACAAGCTTTTATTTACATTTTGTGACAGAACCCTTACCCTTTTCTCCCGGGTAGACTTATACAACTTGTCCAGTTGATGATGCAATTGCATTTCCATTTCATCGATGACCATAACATCTGAACTTTCATAACCAGTTGCACTAAACTGCTTGATGACTGCCTGTGTTTAAGAATCAATATCTCTAGCAAGTAAGAATCAATAAATGACACTATAAAACTAACACTTACCTATGGAAAGAAACAATTTATACCATCCCTCAAAAGTCAATCACTCAATTAAATAGAAATGTTTCAATCTTAGGATATTGGTGTTAAATAAAGAGATATTTTCCATTAATTAGTTAGTTGTATCTTGTTAGTTATATTGTTAGAAGGTAGTTAGAGTTTGTTAAAAGTTGTTAATGAAGTGTATAAATACAGTATGTACAGGTTGTTGAATACAAGTTGGAAATACACAAACATTATATTTCCTCTCCTCTCTTCTCTTCTCTTCTCTTCTCTTCTCTTCTCTTCTCTCATCTTGAAGGTCCTCACATGGTGAAGATCAAGGATCTTAACATGGTATCAGAGCTTGAGTAATCGATCTCATATTCCTTCGATCTTCTCAGTTTCTGGTTCACGTTTCATCTCACTTCTTTACTGTTTCTGTTTTCTCCTGTTCGACATCTCAACAATGGTGAATGCTAGTTCACCTGCAGATCTGGAAATTGGAGCTGAAGTTGTACCCACTTTGGTAACAATCGATCAACACCGTCCTTTGTTTCTTCAGCCCAATGATACACCAGGTAGTTCCCTAATTTCGATTAAACTAACAGGCCCTGAGAATTATGCATTATGGAGCAGTTCAATGCGAATTAGTCTATTAGGTAAAAGCAAGTTAGGATTTGTGGATGGTCGATATCCTAAGGAGAAATTTGATGCTTCTCTTCATGATTTGTGGGAGAAATGTAATGCCATAGTCCTTTCATGGATTATGAATTCTGTATGTACTGAATTACTTAGTGGGATTGTATATGCTACAAGTGCATATAAGGTGTGGACTGATCTACAAGAACGATTTGACAAGGTTAATGGATCTCGAATCTTCTTCCTTCATTCACAAATTTCTACTCTTAACCAAGGAATTTCTTCTGTTTCAACCTATTTCTCAAAACTAAGAGAACTATGGGCAGAATTTGATGCATTGATGCCATGTCCTGGATGTAGTTGTGAGTCTAGGAAATATGTGGAACACTTTGAGTATCAACGCCTTCTTCAATTTCTGATGGGTTTAAATGAGTCTTACTCACAGTCTATAAATCATATCATGATGATGCTTCCGACTCCATCGATTAATAAGGCATATGCCATGATCATTTCTGAGGAAAGTAGAAGATCTCTGGGTTCTTCTACTTCCTCTTACAGCTCTGAAATTGCTGAGGGACAGCTTTGTTTAGTGGTAAAAGCAACTCGAGTGTACGCACTAACTATCAGGGGAATAATTCCTCTTACAAGGGCAGAAGCAGAAGGAGTGATCTCTACTGTGATCATTGTCATCTCACAGGTCACACAAAAGCAGTGTGTTACAAATTAATTGGATATCCTCCAGATTATAAATTCAAGAAGAAAACAGGATCATATATCAAAGAAAATGAAACTAGTAAGGGCAATCCTAATCCTAGTGATATTGGAAATCAGTTTGGGGGTCAATCTGCCAATTTTGCAGGATCTTCTCACATGTCTAAAGGTTCTACTGATGCATTTGGTGCTATTCCTCAATTTACTGAACAACAATACAAACATATCTTAACCATGCTTGATTCAGAAAAATCTGAAGCTGATCATGTAGCCTTGACAGCAGGTATGATCCCTCATACTACTATCATTTCAGATGATGTTAAGTGGATAGTGGATTCTGGTGCTTCTAGTCATATGGTTAGTTCTGTTGAGCTGTTATCCCACACTACAACAGTAAACAAGAGTGGTCTAGGCAAAGTTCATTTGCCTACTGGTAATGTAGTCAATGTAACTCACACAGGATCATCCTATCTCTTTCCTGGTCAAGAGATAACCAATGTAATGCATATTCCTGAGTTCAAATACAATTTGTTGTCTGTTTCTCAACTGACAAAGGAGCTTCAGTGTGCTGTATTATTCTATCCTCATTTTTGTATTCTTCAGGATCTCTCAAGTGGCAAGGTGAAGGGGATTGGTAAGGAAGAAAATGGCTTGTATGTGTTTCAATCAGGTCATAAGAAAGCATTTACAGCAAATGTTGCTGCTGCAGCTACTAATGCCTGTTCTTCATCACTTGGAATGTCTTCTACAGATTCTGATAGCTATAGCATGAGTATGAATCTTTGGCACAAGAGGTTGGGTCACACCTCTTCTGTCACTATAAGCAAGCTGTTTGGTCATAATTCTACACATTGGGACAAATGTATCAAGAGTTGTAATGTGTGTCCTTTAGCAAAACAAACTAGACTGTCTTTTCCATTAAGCACTACTACTTCTGAGTGTTGTTTTCAGTTAGTTCATGGTGATGTTTGGGGTCCTTATAGAGTTCCTACTCATAATGGAAAAAAATACTTTCTTACACTTGTTGATGACTATTCTCGATATACTTGGTTGTTTCTACTACCTTCTAAAGCTGATGTTGTTGTTGTGATTAAGGAATTTCTGCTTATGGTTCAGACTGTTTATTCTTCTGTGGTGAAGTGTCTTAGGATTGATAATGGGTGTGAGTTCTTTAACTCACAAATGAATGGATTGCTAAAGTCTTTTGGGACTGTACATCAAAGTTCTTGCTCTTACACTCCACAACAAAATGGAGTGATAGAGAGGAAACATAGACACATTTTAGTTTTAGCAAGAGCTATTAGATTTCAGGCTGGTGTACCATTGAAATTTTGGGGTTATTGTGTGATCACTGCTGTATACATCATTAATAGACTGCCTTCTGCAATCATTCAAGATAAATCTCCTTTTGAGAGACTTCATAGACACTCACCTTCTCTAGCTCACATGAAAGTATTTGGCTGTTTGGGGTATGTAACTTAGGTAAGAAAGTTGGACAAATTTTCTCCAAGAGCTGTTCCTGCAGCATTTCTTGGTTACTCAGTGTCAAAAAAGGGCTATACTATGTATGATTTGGAGTCCAAAGTATTTTTGACAAGTAGGGATGTCTTATTTCAGGAAGATGTTTTTCCTTTCAAGACAAATTCCACTTCTCCTTCTCATTTGTTTTCCTCGAAGGAAGATGAACTGCAGTCATCCTATATAGAGAATAATGCTCCATCATTCAATATTCCTGCTCCTGCTCCTTCCTCTTCTGTTCCTTCTATGGATAGTTCTTCAATGGGTGATGCTTCTGTTTCTGAAACTCCAACACTACAATCTCCAACAGTTCCTATTACTAGAAAGTCTTCCAGGACTACTAAGCCTCCCATTTGGATGCATGACTATGTCTCCACAAGCAAAGGAAGTGCAAATTGTTGTTATCCAGTATCTGATGTGGTTAGTTATGATCACTTATCACCTGTGTGTAGAGCTGCTTTGGCATCTTATTCTGTCATCAAAGAACCTACTTCTTATACTGAGGCTATTAAAGATCCAAATTGGGTGGCTGCTATGCAATCTGAAATTCAAGCATTACAAGATAATCACACTTGGAGTTTAGTTGAACTACCACCTGGAAAGAAACCTATTGGGTGTAAATGGGTGTTCAAAGTTAAATACACATCTTCTTCTGGGGCTGTGGAAAGGTACAAGGCTCGACTTGTAGCTAAAGGTTATAGCCAACAAGAGGGGTTAGATTACACTGAGACCTTCTCTCCAGTTGCTAAGATGGTCACTGTCAGGTCAGTTGTGGCTGTGGCAGCAGCTAAACATTGGTCTATTTTTCAGATGGATGTTCATAATGCTTTTCTTCAAGGGGATTTAGTGGAGGAAGTGTATTTGGAGGTTCCCTCTGGTTTTGCTAGCCAGGAGGGGAAGCATGTTGTCTTCAATTACATAAGTCTCTCTATGGACTCAAACAGGCACCTAGGCAATGGAACAAGAAACTCACTGATGCATTGATACAACTTGGCTTCTCACAAAGTCATTTTGACTATTCCTTATTCACCAAGACAGTTCAAGGAGAGTTGGTAGTTGTGTTGGTTTATGTGGATGATTTGCTGGTGACAGGAAGCAGTACAGATCTGATTCTACAAACAAGGAATGACTTAAAGCTAAAGTTCAAAATGAAAGATCTTGGAGAATTGAAGTTCTTCCTTGGAATTGAATTTGTGAGATCACAAAAGGGAATAGTGATGAGCCAAAGGAAGTATGCATTAGAACTAATTAGTGAGTTGGGATTGAGTGGCACTAAACCAGTTAACACACCTTTGGAGACAAATCTGAAACTTACATCAGTTGACTATGATGATTTTATAACTAAGGAAGCAGGTTCTACAAGTGAAGATATATTACTTGTTGATCCTACTCAATATCAACGGCTAGTAGGAAAGTTATTATATCTTACTATGACTAGAGTTGACATTGCATATGTAGTGCAAGTGCTTAGTCAATTCATGCATAGTCCCAAACAATCTCACATGAATGCTGCCTTAAGAGTAGTGAAATATATAAAAAATGCTCCAGGTCTTGGTCTTCTAATGCCCTCAGATAGTTCTGGAAAATTTGTAGCATATTGTGATTCTGACTGGGGTGGTTGTTTACAGACTAGAAGGTCTGTCACGGGATACTTAGTGAAGTTTGGCAATGCTATAGTGTCTTGGAAGTCAAAGAAACAAGAAACAGTAGCTAGAAGCTCTGCTAAAGCAGAGTTTAGAAGCATGGCTTCTGTTGTGGCTGAAATAACTTGGTTGATTGGTTTGTATAAAGAGCTGGGAATCAGTATTAAGGTTCCAATATGTCTCTATTGTGATAGCAAAGCTGCTATTCAGATTGCAGCAAATCCCATTTTTCATGAAAGAACTAAGCACATTGACATTGATTGTCATTTTGTGAGAGACAAGATTATACAAGGTGTTATCAAAACCCATTATGTTTCTACTAAGGAACAGCAGGCAGATCTATTAACCAAGAGTCTTGGCAGGCAACAACATGAACACTTAATGACCAAACTGTGCTTGAAGGATGTATTCAAAGCATCAGTTTGAGGGAGGATGTTAAATAAAGAGATATTTTCCATTAATTAGTTAGTTGTATCTTGTTAGTTATATTGTTAGAAGGTAGTTAGAGTTTGTTAAAAGTTGTTAATGAAGTGTATAAATACAGTATGTACAGGTTGTTGAATACAAGTTGGAAATACACAAACATTATATTTCCTCTCCTCTCTTCTCTTCTCTTCTCTTCTCTTCTCTTATCTTGAAGGTCCTCACATGGTGAAGATCAAGGATCTTAACAATTGGTTTACATCAAACCTTGTAATTATCTTAAACTATTCATTTACTATGTACAAATTATAACTTTTAGAACCCAGTAACATCAAAGGGCATAAACTTCAAATCATGGATCCACCTCTACTCCTAGCACCTTTTTGTATTACCATACCAATTCCAAAGCCCAAAGTAATTACAATTAGGGAGAATAAAATCTGAAAAAGACATTTTTTTTGGCAACACATCCAATTCAAGAAAAAACTGACAAACATAGAAATTCATAAAGCTTAAAATCTTCCCTCACTTTTATACAGTGATTGTCAAGAATTCAAGTATTCATTCGCACATTAAACCAAGATGGACCACCAAATGAAGATAAAAAAGATGATCAATCCAAAATTGAAACTCTACCCATTTTACAGTTCTACTAGATGAGGAATACCCAGAAGAAGAAACGCGTAAACATTACCCCCGAATTCCAAGAAAATCACATTTTCTCACAGCCCCAAACAAAGAAAATTGGATCAAGAAAAAAGAATTCTTGGGTGGACCTGTTGCTGTTTAGCGACTTGTTCTCTGAGCTTACTAGCTTGCTTTCTCAAAGCATCCATGGCTGTAATCTTTGCCGCTGGATTTCACGATTTTTGGGATTTGATTTTCTTATCTGATCTGAACAAAGGCTACTGCTGCTGCTTCAAAGAAAAGAAAGTTGCTTTTAGCTTTGATTACTGAAAGCAGCTTAATTGTATAGCATTTCTTTTTCTTTTTTTTATACCAAGTCCATAATGTGTTTAGTACGGAGGAAAAATATAATTTTAGAATAAATTTTTAACTTTTCCATATTTTGATTAATCTAAAATTTGAAAAATATAATTGAGAAACATGATCTTTCTATCCTTATAGTATTTGGCTAAATTACTTATAAATAACTTTTTTAATTAAAAAAAAAAAATTTTCTTTCCGTAACAACTAACAAATACACACTTAATATATTTTCTTATTATTTCAAAAAACTTTCATAACAAATATTTATAATATTGTTTATATATAAACTATCTTAATAATGAAACATGTCATGATAGTAGTTTCTTTTCAAAATTTAATATTCAAAAGCATTTTTTTGAATTTATTTTACTCCCTCTGTTCCAAAAAGGGTGATCTTGACTTGAAACGGAGTTTAAGAAAAGAAATAGAACTTTTTAATCTTGGGATTCAAAATTAAAGTTACGTCAAATGTACTAAAATGTCATTTAATCTTGTGGTCTTAAACATGACACGTGGAAAGTTAAAGTTAAAGTGTTGCCAAAAAAAGAAAGGGGACATTCTTTTTAAAACAAACTAAAAAAAAAATAGGAACATTCTTTTTTAAACCGAGGGAGTATTAATTATCAAAAAAAGTATTTCTCAAACGAACTAGCCCAACACAAATTATTTGTCTCTAAAAATGCATATTTTGAAAAGATATATTAATAAAAATATTTTTTCAGATAAGCATTTTTTGATCGATTGTCCGGACGACTCTTTTAGAATGTCTCTTATTTCAGCCAAAATAGCTTTTAAACACTTTTGATGTGTTTGAATAAGTTTTAAAAATGCTTACAAGCACTCAATTTAAGCTAAAATATTAAAAATAATCAAAGTCTTATAAATCAAAAATAAAAAGTCAATTCGAACAAGCTCAAATTACAAAGTTGCAAATATGTGTGTGTTTCTTTTAGTATTGGGCTCTTGTAATGTCCAAATGGATCAATATTGGTTCCTATAATCAGCTAATGGGCCAAGAAAGCCCAATTCTGAAAGAGCTTTTTTAACATAACAAGAAGAAATGTATATTACTTGAAATTAAATGAAATATTATGATATATGAGTCTATCAAGTTTCTGTTTCCATCAGCCAGCCCAAGGCCAATTAATGGTTAAAAAGGGAAACATATAGTGTACAAAAGAACTCTAAATCTCCTGCGAAATGAATCAATTGATTTGGATGGTGGTCATCCATACGAATGATCCATCATCAATCCCTCTTAATGCTTTTTGAGTCAATTTCGTCGTATAGAGCTTTCCTAGTGTGATTTACAGGTTATTATAAAGTAGAGGTTACATAGTGCTCACCCGAAGGACAGATATTATAGGCTTATAAGTTATTATAGAGTGAAGGTTACAAAGTGTTCACCCAAAGGGCAAAGGTTGTAGACTTGTAGGTTATTATAAAGTGAAGGTTACAGAGTTATCTCCCGACGGATAAAAATTGTAGGCTTGTGAAACGAAAGATTATTCTAGAGTTCCAGGAAAAAAAATATACTCTTTCCATTTCATAATACTCATCCATATCACAAAAAAAGTTATATGTCCCAAATTATTTCTCATATTTCATTTTACTTGCCTAATTTGATAAAATACTGCCCTCAGGCCTTATCATTAAATCAATTATAAAAAATATTGACTCCCCCTACCTCATCTTCCCAATTTTTATTTTTATTTTTATATTTTCCTCCTTATATTTTTAATTTTTTTTAAGAAAAAAATCTAACAATGGACTCATTTGGCATACGTTAGATCCAATTATATGCTTTTGCACTACTCATCCTAAGGCGTCATATGGCATAGGCGTGGTCGAAACGACACTCATATGTTTCCATCATTATACACCAACAACAAGTTGGGGCATAAGATTGATTTATTAAGATCGTCAATTCTATTTTCGATAAGAGTTGTTAATAATAAAACGTTACTTATTAATATAAATAATTCGTGGCTATACCATATGAAAATTTGTACACTATCACATCAGGATCAATTTATTCAATATTGTGTTCGAAATGAAAAAAAAAAAATAACACATATAAATTTCATGCTATTAAAGTTCGGAGAAATTTGAAAGATGTCATCTTTTAAAGAATATAACAAGAAGAGTATTTGAGAACACCGCACAGAGTCAATATCAACATTCTATCTGTAACAAGGCCTAGAAAAGATTGGATGGTTCAGGTCGAAGTCATGATTGAACATGACGCTTACTTGATGGATTTTGTTAAGAAATAAAATTATGTCTAATTTACTATTAGTTATCATTTCTAACATGATGGTAAACGTTTGATATTAATAACTTTACATTAAAATTAAATATATAGGAAAAAACAACAACAAGGGCTTTCTTATTTCTGTTGGAGAAATGAATTGAGGTTGTTGAATTAGGAGTACTAGATTTGTCTTGTGGTCAAATATAGTAAAGGAAGTAATCAATGCCATATAACAACTACTAAGTTGCTTATTTAATTGGGACTTCTCTTAATTACCCACATATTTTTCCTACCTGTATGAATGTATACTTTGACATGTAGAACAAACTATCAATAAATGCCACCTCCTTGAGTTTTTAGCATCGGTGTTTGATTTATTGTGAAAGGGATTCATCCGCTTGTTAATTGTGATGGACAGATAAATATTTATTTATTTTTAATTAAAAAAATTTTTATTAAATTTTAATATAAATAATAAATCGCGATTAGATAACTTTTTTAAATAAATCAAGATGGCATATTTTTCAATTAATATTGTCAAGTGCCACATGACCTATTTATACTTTGTCCCTCCCCAAACTCACTGAGAGATTCACCTTTATTAGTCCAAAGATGATGATCAATTGAATCATCATTACCAAAACAAAAATTATATGTACATTGAAAATTCCTTTTATATATATATATATATATATATATATATATATATATATATATATATATATATTATTTTTAATTGTTAAAAACATCTAACATATAAAATTGCAAAAAGGGTTTGGAAGAATATATTTAAGTCGTGATTTAGACTAAGAGTCGGTAGGATTGGCTTAAAAGTCAGTCAAATTTATTTTTAAGTTAATTTTTGAGTTTGAGAAGTATTTGATAAATATAAAAAATAATTTAAAATAAGTCAAAAATAACTTAAAATAAGTGAGAAACCAAAAGTAGATCTCTCGTTACTTTTTTTTTTTGGACTTAAAATTTATCTTAATGTGACTTTTTATTTTTAACTTAAAAACTATTTTTTAAGGAAAAAGCTCAAATATGTCATCGAACTTTCAAAAAAGGCTCATTTATGTCATCCGTCTTTGGTTAATCTATGTCATTATTGCTCAAGAAAAAGCTCATTTATGTCATCCGTTAAAAGTTGGTTCATCTATGACATTACTGTTCAAGAAAATACTCATTCATGCCATTATTTTTTAACAATGATTTTGCAAAACCATTTTTGACACATGGCCAATTGTAATTCGACATCAATTTTTTAAATAAAAATATATTAATTCTGGAATAAAAACTTGAATTAATTTTTTTATTTTTTATTTAAAAAATAATGATGTGGCCGAATTGTAATTGCTCACGTCATCAATTTTTAAATTAAAAAAATCAAATTCTGAATAAAAATTGAATTATTTTTTATTTAAAAAATTGATGACATGGCCGAATTATAATTGGCTACATCATCAATTTTTTAAATAAAAAATCAAAATTATGAATAAAATTTTGATTTTTTTTTCTAATTAAAAAATTGATGACGTGGCCGAATTATAATTGGTCGTGTGTCAAAAATGATTTTACAAAATCATTATTAAAAAATAATAGCATAAATAAGTCTTTTCTTTAACGATAATGATATAATTGAGTCAAACTTTTAATAGCATAAATAAGTCATTTCTGAAAATTCAACAACATATTTGTATCTTTTTTTTTAAGCCAATTCGAATGGATTTTAACAACTTTGACATTATAATATCTTTTGAATCTTTGTACTTCTAGAACCTTCCCAAAAGCCAACACATGTATACATGACACAACAAACTTTGTACCATAGTCCTTGCATGGGGATCTTCATGGAAACCCTCATTTGTAGTGTTTCTCAATTCCTTAAGTTTTTTACATATTTTATTCAACTTATATTTAAGTAATCTTAGATCCTAATTATTTGTATTTTCATACGACTAAACTATTGTAGCCAAAATAATGCATGTTCAATTGTGTATATCTTTTTTGGGGGGGCAAAAATTGTAAACAATTTTGTGTGTAGCCCGATAAAAATTATATTAGCATCATGAATAATGAAGTTCCACCATATTCTTTTTAAGGATATGGGTTTTAAAAAATATTTAATTTTGATCAAAATTTGTTGTTATAATACTAAACTTTCATGAAAATTTATTATCTCTTTAGATTATTTAATATCATATTTTAAATATACATATTTGTTCACTTGGACATAAAATTTATTATCTCTTTAGATTATTTAATATTATATTTTAAACATACATATTTGTTCACTTGGACATAAAAAATAATGTAAAATTATAATTTATAAATAGTAATATGTCCACCTGAGTACATATATATATATATATCTGTAAAATACATTATTAAATAATTCAGGAGCTAAAAAAATACGCTATTAAATAGTTCAGGAAGATAATAAATTCGATCCAAATATTTTTCAAACCCTCATCTTCTTTTTACAAATCTAGCCAGTAAATATGACCCAACAAAATTATTGGATCAGTAAAAAAAATATTTTTAGTATAATAAACAAAGTAACAGCAAATGTCAAATTTTGTATTTTTGCCACTTTGTTATTTATGAGGAAATAACACAACATTTGCCTTTGTTTAGAAAAAAGATAAAAGAAGAGAAGAAGAAAACAAAAATTGAGGGGTGTGAAACTAAAGTTTTTTTTCTTTTTTTTTTTGAATTCATTTGGGAGATTTAATTAGATTCCGATTCGAGGTAAATGTATCTTATATTAAAAATTAATTTTTATGTTTGAATTTTTTGTCAATTAGATCTAATAATCACGTGCCACAACAAATTTAAATTTTAAATTTTGAACTTCTTTTTTAAAAAAGAAACTCAAAACAAACAAAACTTTATAAAAGCTGGATTTTTTTAATTTTATTTTTTAACAAACGCCACAAAATGGCTGAGAAAATAGACGAGAAAAACTAATAATTAAAGGCAAAATTTGTTGCAACTTATGAATTTTTTATTTAATCCCCTTCATCTTCTAGCCAAATTGCTAAGTTAGAATCCGAAAATTAAAGCTCTTCTCGAATTTCAAACTTTAAATAGGTATTATTTTCAAGTTCGAAATTAATTTATTTGATACACTTTTTTAGATGCTAATTATATATTCTATATGGTATTATAATATTATATTTGTTGTCACTATAGTCTTATGGGTGTCTACAATAAACTCAAACAATAAATATAGGTAATCCATTCAATTCACTCAGAGTTTTTAGGGGTAGTGCTCAATATGATTTAAATTGGGTTTAATCTTAACTTATTTTATCCTAACCCATTTTAGGGGGATTCTCAATTGAGTCAATTCATCAATCTCCAATTGCAACTCGTTTTAAAATTATTTACTAAGTTATGTTCCTATATTAAATGTATGAATTATTATCTGTTTAATATCTTTTAGGATTTATCTATCTGTTACTTTTAAAAAAAATAATCTTGAGCTTGAAATTTGCATTGTGATTATATAAGGTAAATATTACTTTGTTAAAATTATCGAGATTAATCGGATCAAATTAGGTGGGTCAACGCCCAATCCGTTTTTGATACATTTGAACCTAATTCATTTGAGCCCTAAGTAAACTTGGACAGATCAAGATCCAACTCAATTTTTATTTCGACCAATTTTAATATTTTCAATTTCAATCTAACCTGCTCATTGCTATGTGTAATTAAAACATCGAAAATCATTATATTGCAATACATATAATTTAAATATATGAATTATAATAGTTAAACACAGAATTATCCTTCAAAAAAATTCACATCTTTTTCACTTGTACTTAACTAATTGTAGAAGGTATTTTCGTAATTAAATACTCCCGTTATTCTTTTTAGTCATCGTAATTTATTTTTGAGATTCAACCGCACGAATTTTGATTAGTATTTTAAGATTTATTTTTCATCATATTGATATAAAAAGAATTGCAATTTTTTGTACTTTTATATATACTTTTTAAATATCTAAAATTTTTATGTTAAAATATTAAATTAACGTAATCTACCTTAACTTTAAAAATAAATTAAATTGATTCTTAAAAAAATGCAACATGATAATTGAAAAGAAACAAGAGGAGTATATACTTTTTATAAAATCATACCATGCATGTTATTTTTAATATACTAAGATAAATAATGCATAAAATAATACTTTTAACATAAAACATGAACACAAATAATATCGATATTATTAATACATTATATACAACACTATTTTTATATATCCTATTAAACTATCGTAACTTCATCATAACACGTGTGACTTTTAGTAGTATATAGTCTTAAGGTCTTAGATGAATCCAGATAGATAGTAGTATTAATTAAACACCTATTATAAATGATGAAAACGAAAAGTGTATACTAAGAGTTAAATCCAATGAGAACCCACAAAATATATGGTTCTCAAATTGTCCACCATTCATTTATTTTTATCACCTTTTGCGGTTTTGCCACACATAAATTTATGTCTCATAAATTATTATTTTTTTTGCCTCTAATTTGTTTCTAGCATTTTCTTTATCTTATTGTTCTTTATTGGGTTCACAAGCCATCATTTTCACTTAATTTGTTTTTTTCTTCCTTTCTTGGTTTTTCCTTGATTTTCCATTTATATATTTTCGTATTTTAAACTCATAAAAAAAAATGAAATGACATTTCTATTGTTTTCTTTAGAGCCGTTAATATAAGCTAGGTCCGTTGGGCCGGCCTGGCTTAACCGGGGATTTAGTAGGACTGAGCTTAGATTTTTGGAGCCCATAAAAAAAAGAACTTTTTAGTCCGACTTGAATAAATCTGTTGATTTGAGGAGCTTGAGAAATATTGGTAGGGCCGATTCGTGGGTCAATAAAATTTAATTAAAAAATATAATATAATATTAAAATTTAAAATTGATGAGAGTCCAAACTCAAAACAATTAAGTTAATATTTCTATTTAGATATCTATACTTAACTTAACTTAATAAATATTTTATAAAGACAATTTTATTTGTGAAATTGATTTACAAGTAGTAACATCAACATCATGTAATATTGTTTTGTCGATATTTTATGATAATATATTTAAATTATAATTTATAATTTAATTTAATAATTTTTAAAAAATATATAATTTTTAAAAAAGTGGACTGACCCGGCAAGCCTGTAGCCCACGTACTTGTGGGTTGGGCCGACCATTTTCCAGCCCACACAAAAAATGGGCTAGCCCGACCTGACCCGTAAAATGTCAAAGCTTATATGGGTTAGCCTGGATGAGGTGGACTAGCCCATATTAACAGCTCTAATTTTCTTATCATCATACCGTAAGTTTTGATATTGTGTGAATATTATTTTGCGCATTTATCAGTTAACATATTTTCAGATTTATTCAGAAAAAGTATATCAAAGTTGTATTAGTAATAAAAAGATGTATATTTTGGTTATAATAAGACGAAAAATATTTTAAATTAGAGAATACATGGGGTAATTTTTTTGATAGATGGGGTAAATTAAAAAGTGATATGAGATAATATTAATAGGTTATTTTCATATTTATTTTTCTTTTTGTCTTGTTCAAACACATTAAACAAGTTAAAATATATAAAATCACGCATTTGATCGGTTTTAATTTACGTATTTTTAAATCACGTCTATAAATTTAATTTTAAAATAAACAATAAACTAATTTTTTATCGAGGCAACAGCTTTGGGTAAGATCACATGACGATCATGTTCCATTTGAAAAACATATGATTGGAAAATATATAGCTTTATTAAGTAGTACTTCTGGATCCAAATTTTGTCATATTTCATTTAAAAATTATGTACTACTTTAATAAATTGTATAAAGTTTTTGAATTATTTTATGTTAGATGAAATTAGCAAAGTATTTTCTCTCTAGTTTAATTTAATTTCAAGGAGAACGTGAAATGTCTCAAACTTAGAGCAAGTTATATCGATAATTACTTTAAATTTGATTTGCATGTAAATATATATTTGAATATAAGGTTTCTAGTTGAAAAATCATTGTTAGAGCAAATTGAGAATAAGAAGGGAAAAAAAAAGATCTCACGCAGTCAAATTCTATTGGTTTTTATAATTAAAGATTTTTAAAAATATATTACGATTATCTCGTGACACAAAAAATTAAATTTAGCAAAGTTGATAGATCACGTTAACTTCATTTGGTCTTTATAAGAAATTTAAAAAATATATTACGATTATCTCGTGACACTAAAAACAAATTTAATGAAGTCAATAAATCACGTTAAATTCATTTGATTTTTATAAGAGATTCAAAAAAGGTGATACAAAAAATAAATTTAACAAAATTGTTACACTATAATATCATGAAAAAACCTCACCAAATTTGAAAATAAAGAATAAAAAATAAATAGTGATTTTTTAAGTGTTTTCTTTAATGTGTTTAATTTATCTCTTCTCTCTTTGATAATTAATAAAAGCTAAAGCTTTGAAATTTGTCATAGGTGTCAAATTTTTAGTGTCACACCATAAAGAGAAAATCATGACATAAGAATGGAAAATTTGTCAACAAGATTGAAAAAAAAAATGTAGAAGAAAATAGAAAAAGAACACCCCATTATTACAGTGAATCAAATTAAATAAAACAATATACTCTTTCCTTTTTATTATACGAATAAAAATAATTTTAGTAAAATAAACTCCTAATAAATAGTCCTAGGCTTGGTGGTCATATCTCTACTATTTTTAAAAAAAATCAATAGTACTAACATTATTCTCGTGTTTATTATTTTTCAAACGTAATTATTACCTAACTTTTTTGTACTTCCATTAACATACTATTTCATTATTATCAGTTTTATTTAAATTTATAAAAAAAATAACTTTTATAAGTATACTTCTTTATTTTCTCCATATGTCATCTACGAGAATTATTAGAAATTAACTCTCGATAGTTTTATAAGAGACGTATCAAGTTAATAAGAATCCAAACGGTGAATATAGTACTCCGTCTAGTTTATATACATTTAAGTGAACTGTCGCAACTTTTTTTCATAATTCAAAATAAATGAATAGTAAAACTTTTCTTATCGCATTTATATAAATAAATAATAAATAATTTTTAATTGTTTTTCTTAAAAGATGTGTTATAACTCAACAATTCACGGTGAGACCAACACTTGTTTGGATAATTGTTACATATTGTTTCATAATGTATTGTACTCTATTGTATGGTAGATATAATGTTTGGTTAGACTGTATTGTTTGTTGTTGTTTAATAACATTTAATTGTTTGGTTTGACCGTATCGTACTATATTGTAATTTATAAATTTACTAATTATTCTAGGGTAAGAGGTTTGACTAGATTCAAATAATTAAGATAAAGGGTGAAATATTATGTATTATATAATTGAAAAAACAAATTAAGTAACAATGAGAATAGTAACAATGAAATTTAATAATATAGTACAATATATTTTAAGTAACAATTAAAACAAACATAGTAAATACGGCAACAATACAATATAATGGATAAAAACTGATCCAAACAAAAAAGGACAAAAAGTTAAAAACTCTAGTAATAATTATTTGTGTTATAAAAATGAAAATGGTGATCTGTGTAAGAAAAAAAAAAATATAAATATAATATTACAGCCTCACAGTCCACACACAGAGTGACGCTTCGTTTGATTTTCATAGAAATAGAGGGGACCCAATACCCATCTGTTACTCACTCTTCTCCATTGGTACTACCAAACTTCAAAATCCCCCCATTCCCCAATACACCACAAAACTAAGCTAAAACAAGAACAAGATTCTTCAATTTCAGATTTTGAAACACAAACAAAAGATCCCATTTCTTGCAAAACAGAGCAACAGTAGTTCCATAAAACCCAAAACATGCCTTCAGGTGCTAAGAAGCGAAAAGCTGCTAAGAAAAAGAAGCAGGTTCAAGCAGTAGAACCTCCTTCTCGAAGTACCGGTTCTTTTCCTGGTACCTTACTTCATACTCTGTAATGACTAATTGGGGTTTTACTGTTTTTGGTGTTTTGGGGTTAGAAAAAAAATGAACTTTTTATGTTTTTTAATCAATCTTGGACATACCCATGTGCGTTTTTTCTCCCAAATCTTCAGGGACTTTACAGTTTGTGATCTGTTTTCCAATTTTGATTGGTGGGTCTGGTTTACTTTATCCTGTTGTGTTTTATATTTTTCTCCGTATTGGTATGTTTGTTGATTGAACTTTAGTTAGTTATTGGTGTTTTCTTGTTGTGTGTATTTAGATGATTGTATAGTGTGTTTGTTTCATAAGTGTTTTTGGTGGGAGCATTCATGACCCACCAACCCATGTTACTTCTATTATTGCTTACTTTTTAGTTGTTAAGTTTGATTTGTGGGTCATTAAAGCTGATGGGTATTGTTAACTTGTGACATTCTGCTTTGTTTGGTATTGAATGAATATGGATGGATCTATGGCAGGTGAGGAGGATCTGAAGCGTGATGATAAAGAGAGTGACAGTGAGGGTAGTTCCCCTGCATCTCAAGATTATCAGAATCACCAAAACCAGTTTACTGAAGGAGAGGTTGAAGATGGAGAGAAGCAATTGGATGATTCACGTGATCGGTCAATTGAAGAAAATGAATTCAATGGGGTGAAACATGAAGGCAAGGAAGTGGAAATTGCTGGAAATGAAGAAGGAGGTCTTGTTCAGGTTGAAAGGGAATTGAAGGTTGAGTGTGAATCTGAGAGCCAGAAGATAAGTGTTGAGAATGCTGAAATCATGATTGAATCCAACCCAGGAGGGTTGCAAAGGAGTTCCAGTAGCAGCAGCAGTAGCAGCTCAGTAGAAAAATATGATGTTGCTGATAAGAATGATGTTGTGGTTGATGATGCTCCAACTGTTGAATTAGCGAAAGGTATTGAATCTTTGCCTGGTAAGAATAGTATTATGGTTGATGATGCTCCAGTTGTTGAATTAGTGAAAGAGATTGAATCTTTGCTTGATAAGAATAGTATTGTGGTTGATGATGATGCTCCAGCTGTTGGATTAGTGAAAGATAATGAATCTTTGCCTGATGAACAAGTTGCTGATATCCTTGTGGGAACAATCTCTGCATGTGATTTGGATAAGGCTGCAATATCAGAAGACATAGTTCAAGTCACAGCAAGTGCTTCAGATGCTGATAATGTGATTGCATCTGCTGTTGAATCGGTGGTGGAGGAGAAAGGGGAAGAAAATCTGTGTGTTGTTGATGAGAAAGATACAGCTTCAGATACTGTTGTGGAAAATTGGAAGGAAAATTTGGGTGCTATAGTTGACAAAGCCACTATTTCAGAAGTTCTGATGGAGACAGGATCGGAGAAAAGAGATGAAACAGCTACTGCAGTGTCATGCAATGCCAGTGCAATATCAAGTGGTAATACTTTAGAAAGTACAGATGCAAAGGCTTTTGCGATCGTAGAAAATGAAGAAAAAATAGAGGCACCCCACAGTGCTCCTAAAATTGATGCTAGTGTTTCTGCAGATGTGAAAGAATCTCCAGCTCGAGAATGCCATGGCCATCAGGTTATTTATCTTTCTATTATTTCTGTCATTCATATGGGAGAGTGTTCTTAATCACATCTGGCAGCTCATGTTTATGTGGTAAATCTTTTAAATTCCTTTTATTTTGTTTTTGCAGTTTACAGCGTTACCTTCACGACCAGTGCAAACAACTTCCTGGAAAAGTTGCTGTGGCTTGTTTGAGTTGTTTGCAGGATCAAATAGATGAATCGAGGTTAGACATCAGCCTTCTTTATTTTATTTTTTTGTCAACCACATTATGTTTTACCTTTTGTACTTCTGCAAGAAGGACAAAAATGTATAGCTTTCATCAGTTGGACGTGTCTTTTGGTCTTTTTCTGTTTTGTTTTACTTGATATCCTTTATGCTTGACTTTAATCTTGTGTTGCCACAGTTTTTAAGTGTTTTGTTGGTCTGAGAATTGTTTTTTAGCCTTGTTGGATTAACTGTTGTAAGATTAACTGCAAGAAGAAAGCATGATAGCCAAAACTGTATGCAGATTGACAGCCCAGAAAAGTTTATACACAGTAGCTTTGCAATCACTTCCTCTTGAAAATCAAGTGTAGTCCTCTGTTCTTACTGAACTCAATTATTTAACTGTGCAACTGCTCAAAACACATTATGTCAACTTGAATTCCATCTCATTGATGGTGTCCGATTATGCAATCTTGTTGCTTAAGTGACCATCAAATTAAGCTATTTTCTATGAGCATACTGCCCAAATGATTGTTTTCATGCTAAAAAGTATATCAAGATTGATCTGCTATGTTGTCATTTAGGATTGTTTTCTTCAAGCTGCGTTGTCAATGTTTGTGTTTTTGCTTGTTTATGTCGCCTATAATGTATGTGAGACTTGAATTCAATGCTGACTCTATGATTTTGATTTGTTTTTTCCATATGATATACTAGAAATCTAGAATGCAAATGGTTGCACGTATGTTCATACATAATCTAGTTGGGTCAACTAATCAACTAACAAGGATTTTGTGATCTCTTTCATTATTTTTGTCATGTATCCAAGTTCTGGAATGGCCATGTCCTGAGAGATCATCATGTTCTCTTCACATGTTAATCATTTTCTTTTCTTTTTCTAGAGGCAGGGAGGTCACTGAGATGTGTTTTAGTTGGATTGCTAGAGTCTTTGTCTGTATCGAGACGTGTATGTTGGAAGAAATTATAGAGAACATCTTCGGCTGAAAACCTCAAGTTTTTAAACATTGAAATTCGTTTCAAATGGAGCAAATCTGTAGTTTGGAATCGAGGGATTGTTTTCACTGTTGTATATCTTAGTAGGGTTTGATTTATATTGTTGCCTCTGTCCCATTTTATGATTTTAGTCCTTATGAAAAGAAGAGCACCTTTATATACTGAAACAATTTAACTATAAACTTCCCATTTTATCTTTAATGTGTTCATTTTTAGCCATACAAATGTTAAGGGAATTATAGACCACAAGATGAAGAGGTCTTTCATTTTTTAACTTTGTGGTCAGTCGAACACCATTACATGAACGTTCATTCTTTAACTTTGTGGCCAGTCAAACACCATTACATGAAATAGGACAGAGGTAGTAGAACTCATGGTATTAGCTGAATAGGCAAGAAAGTATAGGTAAATGTACCCCGTATTTCAGCGGAGCAGTTACATCTTGTTTAATTTAAATGTTTGAACTTATGGGGTGAAATTTAGTTTTGATATGAAGTGTCGTCAAAAAGATTGCATGAAGGAGTACAATGGTGAATCACGCAGTCCTAAAGTTTTTGAAATGCCATACCTTCTACAGATTGTTATAGAAAATTGTTTATGGTTATAAAGCTCATGAGCAAGGATAGATTGATGGATTAGATGTGAGGAAAAACTCATTTTATTAGTCAACTTAATGTAATTCATTAACAACTGGAAGGATCACCAGATTGGAGTAATTTAAGGTATTAGGAAGGACGCACCAAGGACCTTTGTACTTTTCACTTATAGTGATGCTGGTAGCACTTTCAGGTAGGTGTTGGCTAGTTAAATATTCCAGCAATGGTGTGAAAGCTCAAACATGTACTCCTAGTCAAATCAATGGGGTTCAGATTTCATGAGGAACCTAGAACCATCCGAGTGGAGAAAACAGCATTTTGAGGCCTTTATGAAGCAAAATATGCTTTATTACAAAAGGTTATGAACTGCTACTATTAGCTGTGAGACAATGAAGTAATGTGAAGTTACGATATTGTGTTTCTCTTTTTTGCATGGCAAGACAAATAATTAATAATTATGAGAAAAAGACGTCAAGGAATATCACAAACAAATTTTCAGTTACCAGTTACTCTGAGGAAAAGTTTATGTGGTAGCTAACTTAATGAAGCCAACTGTTGAGGCTGATGCATCTCAGATCATGAGAATCAAAAAAGAAATATAGATGTACTAATGACATCCTTCCTGGAAGTACTTTTGTTCTTTGAGCATGATGGTGATGAATTTGATTTAAATAGAAGATATTTCACTGTCTCTCATTGAATTCTTGCATGATTTCCATCCGTCTTGCTGTTGTCAATGATTTATCAGTTAACTGGAGCACCTGCATTTGGATTACTTTAGGGATCTTTATGAGAAACCTCAACATTTGGATTACTTTAGGGATCTTTATTAGAAACCTCGACATTCAAAGTTCTGCAGTATGCTAGACTCTTAACTATATTGTACTGTTTGATATTTCTACTGAATTCACCCTCTTAATTGTTTCTGGCAATTAAATATCTGTACCTATAGCATTGACATTGGTGATCCTCTTAATATTATGATTAAATGTCTTTTTATTAAATGCAGAATAAGAGCATGAAGCTGGTTGAATGGAGTAGCAAACATTTGGAATCCTAGAAGTTGATGACTACCTTCATTCTCTTGAACAGTGTCTTTGCAAGGGGTCTTGTTATAGAAACTTATATGTTCAGTACTTATAGTTTAGTTTGAAAAAGCAGCTGAGAACTTCTCGTCTCTTTGCTGCTTTCCTGGTATTTTGCAGTGGTTAGTTTCTTTTCTCGAATGTTCTATTGGTGTGATGTACCTGCTCCTCAGGGAGTTGGAAGCACCTTTCTTAATGTTTTTGCACAGGACACTTGGAATTGTTATTTATCCAAAATTTCACCAGCATATAGTTATATCCTTTGGGTTCAGACATAAGCTTCAAAGCTTTGTTATTAATAGTCACTCCTTTTACTTCTCTTCACTAAGTTTGAACCCGGTGATGGCTATTTTTCTGTTTTCTATTCTAGCGGTCCTAACCTTGCTGCCAAATTTGGTGTGGTCCTTCGGATGGTTAATGTCTATGCTAGTTGACGCAGAGTGTTTGTATATGCTACACAATCTTTTGATTAGATTTGAATTACTCCATGGAATTCAGTTGCCAAAGAGTAACAATGCTTCAAATGGTATCTGTTAGATCAGATCTAAGGTTTGTTTCAGATTTCTCTTTTGAAGTTAATGAGTGAATGCTGCTGGCTGTGTCCTTTCGACAGCATTAGGTAAATCCTTGTTAAATTTACATAATACAGGAGATATGTGATGTACATATATGATGTTTTTCTTGACAATGTCCAATTTTCTTCTGGGAAAAAGCCAATGAAGGGTACATCACTTATTTGTTTCTTACAATATGAATACTGAAGATAGTTGATATACAAACAGCCATCTGGCCAACTTTGTGTACACAATAATGAATAAATACAATGACACAATTGTTAAAACAAAAAAAGAAAAGGAAACAACAGTCTCAATCAATAAATTTCACACGATACGATTTATCTTCGAAGCTCATTTATCTCCTTGATGAAGCACCATGAATGGCAGCTATGTATACCAGTTGAGTAAATGATAGAATTATCATGAATGCCTCCATTGTTTTCTGCAAAAAATTGTGCAGGAGTTAATGTCAATAGTTCTTTGAAATTTGCATATTTGTATACAGATGAAGGGTGCTATACCAATTTGGAATTCCTGTAGTTGAGTTCAATTTCTTTCCAAGCAAAGCTGCATGGATGACAATTTCATTACTTATACTGATATGTAGAAGAGTACATTAAAAAAGAATAAATAGCACAACGCGTCAAGAGATAAATTCAGATTCAGATCTTCCGTTAAGTGAAAACAGACAGGGCCTTACCCCATGGCAAGGACTGTAAGACTCCAGGCTATTGTAGCAGCAGAAGCAGCAGATGGTAAGCTATCGATGTTCCAATGGCGAATGTGGTTAAGTCCAGAGAGAACAGATGCAACTCCAACCACACCTGCTATCAAAGCAAATACAACAAAGAATCCAGTGGCAGCATTTCCAATTGGGAAGTAAATTGGTGAGAAATGTGCTGGAAGATTCATTCCTGGACCTGTAATAAATCACACACACCATGATCAGTCTTTAACAAAAGACAATACTTAGTAAAAAGATGGAAGTACATTTAGTAGACTAAACTCTCTCCAACAACAAACTTAGTCAATGAAGTGAGTGAAAATTATTGTTCGATCAGGCTAACAGTTGTGGTGCATGCCAACTGACCTAGACACAACGGTTATAAAAACAAGAAAGATTTTGACAAGATGCTTACCAATGACAAAACCATTATCAATGGCAAAGTTCATAGCCCAACCACCAATACCTAAAACAACAACATACATGCAGAAATTAAGGACCAAAAGCAAAGATGCAACAGGTTTCATCTGCTCACTAGCCATTCTTGGTTCTTGAAAATGATAATGATAGTAAGGCTTGAAACCTCTTTTTGATGAAAACTGAATAAGTTTTTTTCTTTTTTTGTGTTGTAAAGGCTAAGAAGATTATGTTGTACAAATGCATGTGATGTCTGCAAGTTCTTTGAGGTCTTTATAAATACTTTAAAATCTCATAAGGTTTTTGTTCTTTTCTTGTAAGGCTGTTTGTTCTAAAAGGGAATACTTCTTAATCAAGGCAAAGAAGCAAAAAACCAAGATTCTTATCAAGGGAAGGAAGCAAACAACTAGATTCTTTCCTAGCTAAAGATATTTTAGTATATCTTTTGAGGTGGTGTACATTCTTTGATTTCAAAAGGAACATTCTTTGTTTCCAAATTTATGCATAATTATTATGTTTGAAATACAAAAATGGTCTCTTATGTTTGAGTTAGGTTAAAAAAAATCCACAATATATTATCTTGGACAATTTTGGTCTTCACCAAATACAAAGCTAACTCCATCTGTTAAATTTGATGGAAGTTTTGAAGAAGAAAAAAGGATATACTTTGTTTAGTATTTAACAGAGATCAGAAGTGTTTACTTTTAACAAATTTAACAACCAACTACTCAAACTTATATTTTAGGGATTACTTCAAATCTATCCTCAAATTACCAATTTTTTTTTTCATTATCTATAGAGTTGTTTAGTGTAATTTGGGAATTAGTACACAAGTACAATAACATACTCGGCCATTTTGTGAAATAGAGAGATTAATTCTGATAGATATTCGACTCAAATAAAACATCTCAAATCATATATGAAAATTATGAGGGGAAAGAAGTAGTAACAAGATCCAAATAATATGATAATTAAACCAAAGTAAAGAGTTATACCAAATTTGAACATTAAGATAACAAAATATTAATAATACGGAAAAGGGTCAAAAATACCCTTAAACTATCTGAAGTAGCTCAGATATACCCTTCAACTGTATTTTGGTTCAAAACTGTCCTTCCCGTCAAACTATTGGGTCAAAAGTGACCTTCTACTTAACGGAAATTGTTAAATGCCATATGGATGCCACATGAACGCCACATGGCACCCCAATAGATTTTCACTGCCACATAGACAAAAAAAAAAGGGGTCAAAAATACCCTTAAATTATCCGAAATAGCTAATATATATCCTTAAACTATATTTCGGCTCAAAACTACCCTTCCCGTCAAACTATTAGGTCAAAAGTGACCTTATTAGCGAAAGTTGTTAAATTTCACATGTGCCACATTGACTAAATCCCTAAATCTTAATTGCTTATTTTCCCCTCATTTCATTATTTTTCAGAAACGATTTCACCCCTCCCTCATTTCGCGGCTAAGGATTGACAGTTTTCTTCGTCGCTGGATTTCAATGTGGATATTTGTGGTTATAGGTTAGTAAACTTTTTTCTTATTTTATTGTGTTTACAACCATAAAAATCCACTTTGAAACTGAGCTCCACAGAAAGTTATGAAATCTTGGCCGCCAAATGATGGGAAAGTTGTGAAATTCTAACTATCATACTTTGAAATCGTAAACGCAATAAAATAAGAAAAAATATTTACTAACCCAACCATGAATATCCACTTTGAAACTCAACTCCCAAAAAAGCTACAAACTCTTAGCTGCAAAATTAGGGAAAAGTTGTAAAATCCTACCTATCATACTTTGAAATCGTAAACATAATAAAATAAGAAAAAAGTATTTACTATACAAGCATGAATATCCACTTTGAAACTCACCCACGAAGAAAAGTATCAAATCCCTAGCCGCGAAATGAGGGAGAACGAGTGAATATATCATATCTGAAATAATGAAATGAGGGGGGAAGTAATTAGGATTTAGGGATTTAGTCTATGTGGCAGTGGAACCTTATTGGCATACAATGTGACATTCACATGACATTCAACAACTTCTATTGATAAGAAGGGTATTTTTGATCCTATAGTTTGACGAAAAGGTATTGAGCCGAAATATAGTTCAACCATAAATATGAGTTATTTCGGATAGTTTAAGGATATTTTTGACTCTTTCTATTAAGTCTACGGGGCAATGGAATCCTATTGGCATGCAATGTGGCCTGCATATGATATTCACATGACATTTAACACCTTCCGTTAATAAGAAGGATACTTTTGACCCAATAGTATGATGGAAATGTTAGTTTTGAGCCGAAATAAAGTTTAAGTATATATATGAACTATTTCGAATAGTTTAAAGATATTTTTTATCCTTTTTCCTTAATAATATAATAAAGAGAAGGAGAGTGGAATGACGCTTGACTACCTACTAATTTTCGACTTTCACAATTTATGTACAGTCATTTACTCGATAAGTTATAGGTATATATTCAGTTTAATTATTTTTCACCCGATACTTATTCGGTCTATCTCTATTATCTCCTAATAGCACTATTGTGGTATGTCTTTTTCTTTTTTTCCCTCTTCTTTGAGGCAACCGTTGAAGCCTTCAAAATACCGTTAAAAACCATTTAGTGAACTTTCTTCACTGGCTTCTTCTCATGCCTAATTATGTTGTTCCCCGTTGCTATATCTCAAGATCTATAATTGGTTTAGCAAGATTCTACAGAGTAGCTAGCCCCACTTGCTATTCAATTCTATCTGAGCACCTAAAGAACCAACGAATTGATGAAGCTAAAGAGCTTTTTGAAAGAATCCCATCTCCAAATATCTATTTATGCACCAAAATGATAGCTGGGTATGCCGAAAATCTAAGGTTGAATGAGGCACTGCAGCTGTTTGACAAAATGCCTGTCAAAGATACGGTTATGTGGAACTTGATGATTAAAGGGTGTGTAGAGTGTGGGAATACGGAGATGGGTTTGAAGCTATTTGAAGAAATGACCCAAAGAAATGTAGTTTCGTACACAACGATGATTAGCGGGTATTTGAAGTTTGGAAAGGTTGAAGAGGCTGAGAGTTTGTTTTCGGAGATGCCACAAAGGGATGTGGCAGCTTGGAATGCTATGCTTTATGGGTATTTTGAGAATGGAAGAGTTGAAGAGGCTGTTAAGTTGTTTGAGCTAATGCCTTATAGGAATGTGATTTCGTGGACGTCGGTTATTAGTGGGCTTGATCAGCATGGGAGGAGTGATGAGGCTCTATTGATTTTCAAGAAGATGGTAAATTTCTTTATTGAACCTACTTCTAGTACTTTTGCTTCTGTTATTACAGCTTGTGCTAATGCAAGGGATTTAGGTCTAGGTAGTGAAATTCATGCCTGTGTTGTGAAGCTTGGTTATCAGTATGATACTTATGTCACTGCTTCACTAATCACATTGTATGCTAATTGCATGCGCATGAATGATTCTTCTAAGGTATTCAGCGAGAGGTTGCATATAAATATAGTTGTATGGACGTCTCTTTTGACAGGGTATGGTTTGAATTATAAGCACAAAGAAGCATTGAAAGTGTTTGGGGACATGATTAGGATTGGTCTACTTCCCAATCAATCTTCCTTCACTAGTGCCCTAAATTCATCCTGTGAAATGGAGTCTATTGATCTTGGCAAAGAGATTCATGGTGTAGCAGTCAAACTGGGATTGAACACTGATGCCTTTGTTGGCAATTCACTAGTTGTATTGTATTCAAAATGTGGAAATATAAACGATGGACTCATTGCATTCAAGGAGATCCCTGAAAAAAACACAGTTTCGTGGAACTCAACCATCGTTGGATGTGCACAACATGGATTTGGTAATTGGGCACTCACATTATTCGCCCAGATGGTTCGTTCAAGGGCTGATATGGATGATATTACATTTACTGGGTTACTTGCTGCTTGTAGCCATTCTGGCATGCTAGAGAAAGGAAGACGCTTATTTCAATATATCCCCCAAAGCTCATCCATTGAAGTGACACTTGAGCATTATAGTTGTATGGTAGATATCCTTTGCAGAAGTGGGAAGTTAAATGAAGCAGAGGATTTGGTGAAAAGCATGCCCATGAGACCAAATTTGTCAATATGGTTAGCTTTGCTTAGTGGTTGTAAGAAGCATTTAAACTTAGAACTGGCCGAAAGAGCTGCAGATAACATTTTTCATCTTGACCCAAACTGTAGTGCTGCTTATGTTTTGTTATCTAACATTTATGCCTTTTCTGGTAGATGGAATGATGTAGCAAGAGTTAGAGGAAATATGAGAAGAAGAGGAAACACCAAACAACCAGGATGCAGTTGGGTTAATCAGATGGGAATCCGGCATACATTTCTTTCTGGTGATACTTCACATCCTCTAAGTCGTAGGATATATGAAAAGCTGGAAATGTTGACGGAAAAGTTGAAGGAATATGGTTATGTCCCTGATCAAAGATATGCATTGCATGACGTAGAGGATGAACAGAAGGAAGTTCTACTGTCATATCATAGTGAGAGGCTTGCTATTTGCTTTGCATTAATTACAACACATGGTAGTGCTATTACAGTAATGAAGAACCTGCGCGTCTGTGGGGACTGTCACTCTGCCATCAAGCTCATAGCGAAAATTGTTGATCGTGAAATCATAGTAAGAGACTCTAGCCGCTTTCATCACTTCAGGGATGGCTTTTGTTCTTGTTCAGATTATTGGTAGCATTATCCTTTTGATAATAACTATGGAATGGTTAGTGGAACCTTGTAATTAGTTCACCAGAAGCAGGATCACATTTAACTTTAGGAAACTGCCAGAGTTGTATTGGGCCAATGCTTTGCACCAATATAGTAGGGTCGTCTTGATAATGCTACCAATGAAGAAATCAGATACTGGCATCCTCTGCCTCATATGTCTAGCAGCTGATCTTGAAGCCGTCTAAAATGTTTCTGATTATGATTGACCAAATATACTAGAAGTCGAAGCAATCACTAGATCTACTATTCTTGGAGTTAGAATTATTTGTCAGCGGCTGGTAGTTAATTGTGTAGTAGATGAAGTTTCCTAGTTTTTTAGCTAGGATCAGCAAATAGAGACCCCTGGTTTATTCTGGCATTAATCAGCATTAGATTTTCTAACAGTGATTGGAGCTTAAGTGATAGGAATCTTGTTCTCTGAGAGGGGGTTTGGGGGAGAAGAGATTAATAGAAAGTTGTCTAATAGAACATTCCTGCCAGTACAAACAGGAAATACTCAATATACACTAACAAGAAATTTTATCATAAATTTTGGAAACGATAGTTGTTTGTTTCGTGCCTCAGCCTTACCTGCATGGCTGCTGACACAAAAGAGACTCTCACTTGAAATATTCTGCTTAGCATTGAATATAAGGCCTTGAGCCATCGGCATTGCTATAGCTGATGTTGTCTTCGTGTTGTTACTGCTGAAGCACGAAATGCTTCCAATTATTAGTTTCTTGGCGTAAACAGAATTTGATTAATGATGCAAATTCTCTGTCGTGCATATTGAAATTGATGTGAAGGTGGATCTTTCTGTAATATTCAAGCACAATTCATGTTGCATTGATAAATACTTATCCACTCAAGAGTTCTCTAAAGTTAGAACAATGAAGGAAGGAACCATTTGTACTAAAATAGTTCTCCCTCCATCCCATATAAGTTGCAGCTGTTAAAGAAGTCAAAAAAGATTCGGAAAGCTCAAGAACAGTTGATGATTCACTGAAAACACTTCATCAAATATCAGACTAAAAAATTTGGAGGAATAATTAAGAATTTTCAATCGTTTATTCATAATGATCATTCTCATGGTATTGTGGAGTATTTTTTAGCGTCGTCATAATGTTCTCATTTAGAAGTTCTTACAAGCAAGTGAAGAGAATTATATTCATTTACTATACCAATTGTACATCAAGAATTACATTGCTACACATTTGCCAGTTGATTATGGATGAATTCTGTTGACAACCCTTACAACCAAGAAAGCTCATTCATCCTCCTGGCTACGCAACCTAGCAAGCTTGTTAGTTACTACGACATCAAGCTGGGACACTCTCTCAACTATTTCTTTCCTTTTCCTTGTGGATACATTATGTGCAATCTCAGCACAGTAAGTCCTGTGAATAAGCTAATGGTGATGTCACGAAGCGAAGCAAGGATGGAATAAGCAAACAAATTTTGCTCCCTTGCATCACATGTTGCGCATCAACAAAATATCAAGTTCACTTGCATTGTGCACAACAAACATCTTAAAGCCATCGGGTAGATAGTGGCGAGTCATCTTGTCAGAACCGTAGCCAATATTGGGCATTAAGACACATCCCTTGAACTTCCTTCCAACTCTGGAGTCAATACCCTTTGGTCTGCGCCAGTTTGTCAGTTGTCCGATAAATGAAAATTATTTCCACTAAGTAAACCTCGCACACATGACTTGGGCCAAGGCAAGTGAAACAAATCACATTCTTCACAAGGGTTGAGAGAAACATCAAACAAAAATGTCTATATAATCGAGTGAAGTGTTGAACACTACTAAATATACATAGAAAAGGTTGAAAGATAGGAGGGATGTAAGCAGGGTTAACAGTAACAGAAAGCTTATTGATACTGAAGCCAACTGTGTCGCAAGATCTGTTCTTTTGTTTAATTTCTGCCCATAAAACGAAACACCCAGCAACAAAGTAGTCTGGACATAAGATATACCATAGGCAACAAGATTTTAAACAAAAATTGAAGAATAGTACTGCACAAAGCATGTCTTAGATGCAATCCCAGCAGAAATATGGTGATATTCTTGTATTAATCACTGGTCAATCAGCAATTATGAAAAAAATCATCAGTGACTAAACACTTAAACCTTTAAACCAAATCACAATACAGATAAAATTGGGGAAACCAAAACCTCAAAGAATGATGAGACATGCTATAAGATCAGATGGTAGTGCATGTATTGTATTCATCGTCGAACCCTCGAGAATAGGTGGATACGCATCATCACACGTTCTTTTCACAACTCAATAAACAAGCTTAGCATCAAACAAGAAAGCTAAAACCACACAAATATACAATTTAATATTATTGTTTAGGAAGGATCAGAAACAATGAGTCAATCACCACCTTGCGAATCCAATAAATTGGATGCAACTTAAGACTGGGGCGACAATCACTGTCATCACTTTCCATTTCCAACACAAAAAAACAACAAAATAAGCACAACAAACAAGGGTAGATAAATTTAATAATGATGTTTAATAATAAACTACAAGATGCTGCTGAAAAATAATATATATTAGCATTGCAGAGATTTTTCATGCCACAAAATACAATCTCCTTTAACAGAAGACATGTAAGCAGGGTTAAAGTAACAGAAAGCTTATTTACAGAGAAGCAACTGTGTCGCAAGACCTGCTTTAAAGTTAGTTTCTGCCCGTAAAAACGAAACACCCAGCAACAGAGTAAAGTCTGGACATTAGATACCATAGGCAAAAAATAACGTGAAAGTAAACTGAAGTGATTAAAAACAAAAGAAGAAGAATGTGAAGGTAAACAAACTGAAGGAAGTGATTGAACACCAGAGGAGAATAATTGAGAATAATTAACAAATTTGTTCTTGATGCAACCTCAGCCGAAAGATGGTGATCTTTTATATTAATCACTGTCAAATCAGTAATTTGGGAAAAAATCATCATTGACTGCATCAATGATTAAAAACTTCAACACTTTTAAACCAAATCACAATACAGAAAAGTGGGGAACCCAAAACCTGTAAAAACCAAATAAGATATGCTATAAGATCAGATGGTAGTGCATGTTCTGAATTCATCATTGAACTCTACAGAATAGGTGGATAAGCATCCTCATATCTTATGAGCATATCGTCAACAAACAAGATTTAACATAAAGAGAATAGATAAGTCTGAAAATTTGCACAATATCAACATTATTGTTTAGGAAGAATCAGATATTCTGTGTCAATCACCACCTTGCATATCCAATAAATTGGACGCAACTTAAGACTGGGGCGACAATAACTCTCATCTAATATTAATGTGTAACACAAAAAAACATAATGGTTTCCACTATTTCCGAAAAATATAGTAAAATCGAAGCTAAAACCAAGAATATGATGTTTATAAATAATAGAATGTAAGCAGGGTTAAAGTAACAGAAAGCTTATTGTGATAATGAAGCAACTGTGTCGCAAGACCTGCACTAGAGTATAATTTCTGCCCGTAAAAACGAAACACCCAGCAACAGAGTAAAGTCTGGACATTAGATACCATAGGCAACAAATAATTTGATAGAAAACTGGAGGAAGTGATTAAAAACAAATGGAGAATACTGCATAAAATTGTTCTAGATGCAATCTCAGCCGAAAGATGGTGATCTTTTATATTAATCACTGTCATTCAGCAATTTGGGAAAAAATCATCATTGACTGCATCAGTGAATTAACACTGCAGAACTTATAAAACAAACCACAATACAGATTTAAGTAGGCGAAATATGCCATAAGATCAGATGGTAGTGCATGTATTTGAATTCATCATTGAACCCTACAGAAAAGGTGGATACACATCATCACACCATATAGCATGTCGCCATAAACAAGCTTAGCATCAAAAAACAAAATAAAACCAAAACCAAACAAGTATAAAACAAACATTACTGTTTAGAAAGAATCAGATATAATGAGTCAATCACCACCTTGCAAATCCAATAAATTGGATGCAACTTAAGACTGGGGCGACATGAACTATCATCATTTTTCCATTTTTAACAAACAAAAATAGTATAGATAATACTAATAGTAAGCAAAGAAACAAATTTGAATCCTAATGTTCAAGAAACTGAACAAAACCACAAAAAAAAGAAGGTACAAACCCAAGACCTTAAAAGGATGACAAATGCTATAAGATCAGATGGTAGTGCATGTTTTGAATTCATCATTGAACTCTACAGAATACGTGGATAAGCATCCTCACATCTTATAAGCACATTGTCCACAAATAAAATTTAACATCAAAAGGAAAACGCTAAAACCAAACAAAAAAAAGTTCCAAATTATTTGTTCAAGAAGAATCAGATATGATGTGTCAATCACCACCTTGCGAATCCAATAAATTGGATGCAAATTAAGACTGGGGCGACAATAACTCTCATCATTTTCCCTCTCGAACACAAAAAACCCAACAAAATCCAATTTTTTTGTCAACCCATAAAGAGACGAGCTTTTTTCACTATTACCCAATAGAGCTTAATGCAAAAGAGGGGTTTCAAGAAATAAAAAAACAATACCTTAACAGTGATTCTCCTATCACTCTGATGCCTCTTGAATTGCTTCACCCTTTTCTTGATAACTTTCTTTTTCAGTAGAGGAATCGCCATTGTAACTCTACTTCACCTTCGATTACAAAAGAACAAACATTGTGTACAGAAATTAAACATTGAAAAGAACAAACAAAGGAAAAAGGGGCTCACTGTGAATTAGGGTTTCTTCAGATCCGCAGTGGCTGATGGGTTACTGGAGACTTATAGTAGGGTTTATATAGGAAGAAGATGAGCATTTGCTAGGGTTTTACAGCCGTCAGGCGATATAAAGAAAACAATCTACGGCTGTAGAAAGTTACTTGACAAAACTGACGGTCCTGATTGATCAAGCTTGGATAATATGATCAAACTCCAGTTTAGTCCTATAAGTTTTATTTTAATTTGCTAGGTACCTTCCAAGTTTTTATTCAGTCAAGGAAAAGTTCTCAAGTTTCATACACTTATTCGAAGATCGATATAGTTTAGTTATTTAATTAGTCTTATTTTCTCGTGGATATTATGTTTTGCACTGGGCCATCTAGCTTAAGACTAGTCACGAGAATTATGGACCTTCGTATAGTGATTATGGTTGATATTCTTTGACGGTTGCCAATCGAATCTATTTTTTATTGTAAGATTGTTTGTAAACCCTGGTATCATCTTTTAACTTCCACCTTTGATTTTGTAAAATATATTACAAAAGATCATTTTATTTTCCAAGCATTTTGCTTTCGATAAATCACTTAGACCGATTACTCGTAGAACTCAAGATGTTTCTCATCCCCTAAACATAACCATTGTGTTGAGCCCTAGGTTTCACCTACCCCAACTTTATACACACAAAACTTGACATTAGTTAGTTCATGTAATGGGTTCAATTGTTTGATTAATGGTTCGAGCGATACCATAGAGCATTTGATTTACATTTGCAATCCTCTTTTGGGTGAATTTCGAGGTTAAATTGTCCGAATGAGAGAAAAGAATTTAGCGTGTTGCCTATGCATTCCGCTTCAGTTAAACCTCTGGACTGTATAAAGTATTGAGATCAGTAGTTAGTAAGTTTGAGGGGCGTCCACATGTATCAGAGTTAGAGGTTTATACTCTTGGACTGGATGAGAAATGGAGAAATATGGGTGATGTTCCAGAACCTCTATGCGAATTATTTTGTAAGGCTAATGTCAATGGTGTTGTTCATTGGATGAATACGAAAAAATGCCAACATTTACTTTTTTAACAGTTGGACAGAGAGGTGAAATCCATATTAGCTCCACGTGGTGTGACGACTTCATCCTGCGATTTGACACTAGCAGAGTTGGGGAATTGTCTATGTCTAAGTGATACTATGAATTTGTTGATATATGGTGGAGGAAAGAGTATGGAATCGCTGAATATTGGACTAAAGATCGCATTTGGAAGGACGCTATTCAACCAGATATCAATTTGTGATAGATTTATACCAATCTCAACTTGAAAATATGAAGAAATATTGATGCAACAAAAATCGTGATACACACATTTCGTTTCTTACAACCTAAAAGAAAAGAAGTTTACGAAGGTCAAAATATATCTTGAATTTGCAGTTACTAGCTACATCCCAATTTTTACTCACTCAAGAATGTCATTGGGGAAGTTAACAAGTCTCATTCATAAGAATAAGATAGTTTAAATATTTAATTTGCCTTATTCCCCGTTGGATATTATGTTTGCTTTTATGTGTCATGTAGCTCGAGACCTATCAATTTTCATTGTTTTATGAATGCTTTTGAGTTATAATATGTCAACTTTTACTGTTTAATAGATGTTTTTGAGTTTTGGTATGTTAGTTTTTGTTGTTTAATAGATGTTTTTGATTAATGGTAATACAATTTTTTTTTTATACTACGATAAAAATAATTTTTAATAACAATAAATAGACACATTAATTAGGTGTCATTAAATTTAATATCGTTTAAAATTGTAGTAATATATACAAGAATCCTAATTGCCGTTGCCGCTAACAATACATATTTAGCGACAATAAGTTATTGAATTGCGAAGTCTCGAAAATTGCATTCCTTTCGTTCAAATTTATTTTGCTCTTGTATGAATACAACGAACTAATGAGCACAATATTGGCCTATCAGTAAAAAATAATAGGAACAGAAATATTGGCCTATTAGTAATAGTTTCTTTAGGTATTAAAAATTGTTGTGTTACTCTTTAAAACAAATAAGGCGCAATTAGTACTCTCTTTGTCCGGTATAATCTTTTATGGTTTATATTTGTAGAGTTAAATTATAAAAACTTTGACTAATATGTTAAGATGTATTTTTTCATCATATAAATATGCAAAAAATTATAATTTATAGAACTTTTCATATAGTTTTAGAATATTCAATAATTTTGTTTAAAATGTTAAATTAATTTAATCTAATTCACCTTTGAAAATTAATCAAATTAACTTTTGATAAGCATAACATGACAAATAAAATTCGGACGAAGAGAGTATTGAATAAGGAATGACAATTAATAGCCCTTATAAGATGTATTGTAATTTCTGCTCCTAATTCCTTTTTTTTCTGCCCAAACATACGTCATCTCTCTAAGTTGTGAATAGTGATATATGTTTAACTAGTAAAATTAATCAGAAAATTTATAAAATTATACTGGGAATAACACTTAATATCTATCGATCATTAAAATTAAAACAATATATTATCTTACATATAAGATTAAGTAATAAATATTAATAACGCAAAGAAAATTATTACATCTTATCATTTATCTTTAATAACATAAATATAAATAAATGACTATAAAAATAAATATTAGGACCTATAATATACACAATGGTGTCAGTGTGATATTCAACAGGAGTAAAGTACACAAATATTTAATTATTTAATAACATAAGAATAAATAAATGACTATAAAAATACATACCAGATCTGTAACATAAGTAATGGTGTTCGTGAGCAACTCAACAGGAGCAAAGCACACAAATATTCGATTGTGAAGAAGAAGAAGAAGAGGATCAAAATTTTGTTGTTTTAAAATGAGAAGAAATATCTATTTATATACAACAAAGGGTTGTTTGAACAGATGATTATTGTGCTTTATCGAAAATGTTACAACTATTTCGAAAAGTTGCAACCCTTTAGAAAGATCACAATTTTTTATAAAAATAACAACTCTTCATTAAAGTCGCAACTTTTCGTACATATCATAACTTTTCATGAAAGTGAAAGGCTAATTTTATAAAAAAAAAAAATTAAAATGAGATTCTGATTTGTGATGGTTTCACATAGGCGAGTCTAATATTCACTTTTATATATGATATATTGATCTGTAAGTTTTCCATAAGTCCAATAAAATATGAAATCTTTTAAATTTAAATGAGGTAATCATGTATGCTTTTTTCCAACGTATAAGCAATTTCATTAATTAAAATAAAAATATTTAAAATTCAATCTGAAAAATCACATCTAAGGGAAAAAGATAAATTTGAACTTATGTTTTGTTGGTGATTAGTGTTTTTAAGTATCATACTTATTTGTTGATCTTGAAAGAACAATTTTTCTTCCTGATTTGTATTGTAAGTACTAATGTAACATATCGATGAGTACTAAGTGACTTCATTCATCTCGTTCATGAGGGAAACCGCCCACGATAAACAACTACACTTCAGTCCCGAACATTATCAGGATTTGCAATATAAATCTTCTATAATCATTATTTTGCCCTTCTTTTTTTGAAAAAACCTGGTATCGTCCTGTTAGGTTTTATTTGCCCTTAACTTCTTATCATAAATAAGTTTTTCTTTTAGGAAAAAGTTTTGGATTGACTAATCTTTTTTCTGATAGGAAAAATGTTCAAAGAATCTATAAATAGAGACATGTTCATTCTAACTTAATCAACATTCACAATGTAGTCCTGAAGACTTTGAGAGTTTTGGTTAGGGGGAGAATTTATGGGTCACAAGTTTGATACGTTATCACTTGTGTGAACCTCCATGTATTCCGAGTGAATTGGTTGAGATTGTTTCTCTCTGTATTTTGTACTCTCATATTTATAGTGGATTGCTCATCTCCTTTGTCGACGTAGACCGATTGACCGAACCACGTTAAATTTTTGTGTCTTTTAGTATATTTTTCGTTGTCTTCTTACTCGTGATCTTTCGAGGTTTTCTTTCCTAGCTTCCGCATTTACACCTACTTACTTTCGGTCCTAACACGTTTTTAATTAGTTCTACTAGATACCTGTCACATCTCACCCATACGAGTCTGGGTAAGCTTGAACATATAGGAATATGATTTCAGCTTTTCTTCTGCTAGCATTTGTAAATTAGTTAACCAGTTCAAACTCCAATTAGAAAAAAACTTTATATGAATACACAGTTCCTCACAAGGTCAATGACCAAAAATGGAAGTAGAAAATTTAAAATGAAGTTGAAACATTAATAAGGAAACAGAAGAAAAAGAAAAGAAGGGTGTGATATTAAGAACAAAGATACTGGTGTTATTATAACATCTTCTATGCTTTTGAGGCTAAGTTGGAGTCATATACATGTATGCAGATATCAATATCATGCAGTAATGTCTACCAGACAAACCTTACTAGGAGGACAAGAGTTCAAGCAGCTATATATCGATGAATGGAACTCATACGAGCTGGGTGAGGAGGGGATGACATCAACCCATTCTTTTTCTACCATCTGCACATACTGATTTGGCTTTAAAATGGCTTCAAATTGAAGTTTGTCTATCTTCTTAGTCAATTTCCTTGCAAAATCAATGGAAAATACTATGTTGAAGTGTTCTTCCAAGTAGCCAACATCCCTGAAGACTTGGATCCCCGCATTGGCTTCACGAGACTTGGTAAAACCAAGTAGCATCTCCCCATTAATGAATTCTTGATTGCCAGAACATACCTGTATTGGAAACCAACTGTTAACACGGTTTCATAGTAGTGCAAACCCACTGGTAATATGGACTCGCTGAAGTGCAAAACCACTAATAACATCAATTATGCAAAACCACTAGTAACATCAATTAAAACAAGTGACTGATATAGGTTTAATTGAGATCCTTTTACTGTCTCACTCTACTATCCATTCTTAGTTTTGACATTTATGTTTTTGAACATCTCTTATTAGTTTCCCTCTTTGGTGCTTGGGGCATGGGAGATGGGGGATGAGCCTCTTTAGATCCATTATAATGCTTGATTTGGACCAGTTTGAAGCATTGTCTCAAGACATGACACTTAGCAAGGAAGCTAGTAACCCCAAAGGACTGAACAGTAACTGGTGATTGTTAGAACCAGAATTATCTAACGAATTCAATAATTCCCACCTTTATACTGAAAGCAAGGTTTAAAGAAAAGAGCCTAAGTTCCAAAAAATAGAGAACACCGATACATGGAGAAACTCGCAGCAAAATGAAGGATATCATGACATCATACTCTCACCTTTCCTTCGGCTACTTCCTCCCTAATGTCTAGTACAATAACTTGCAGATTCATAGTGTTCCACCCTAATCTTATTACTTCCAACCTCTTTGCAAACAAATGTGTATAACAGTACTAACTAGTCCAATCACTAAATCAGTTAGGCATGGCATTCATTAGCATAGGTAACATAACCATCCTATCCAGCAATTCCACACCCTACTCTCCTCACCCTCCTTACAACTAAATACTAATAAATCTCCATAAGCATTTCCCATCTATAACACTGACATAAAGAGCTAGCTTTTTCCCGATAAAGTAAAGAGCTAGCTTTCTTACATGACATTCGAAATTACATGTGTGAGTGGACAAGGTAACTGCTCTAAGCACTTGTTCAGCGGTTGATATTTTTCAAAGAAATAAACTATGTACCTTTTAAACTAAAAACACTTTTTAAAGTTACACATGAATCACTATTTCCCTATAATAGTGATGAAGATCCTACTGGTTCACATTTTTTATGTAAATGATGTTGGGAACATATTCTAAGTTGCCATTACCGTCTTCAGAAAACTCTCTTCTATAAAATAATCCAGGTCAATGCAATAACTACCACCAACACACAAACACACACAAAAAAAAGGAGATAGAGAGGAAAATTAAAAAAATAAAGGCTGGTGCTTGAATTGTTTCTTAACACTGGCAACACAGATGTGTTTTATAGAAAACTTCACATGCATACATCAATCCAACTGCTGGTGATGAAAAATATTTCAGAATAAGTGTTATCACTTTCATCAATTGACTAGAGTAGACAGGAACATAAGGAGTGTATATTTGCAGCCCTTTTCCAGAATCAGTAAGGAGATTGTTCTAAGCAATTCAAGCGTACAACCAACATGCATGCCGAATTAACAATTAACACTTAAGACAGATCTATAAGGACAAGAAAAAGGAGTATACATGCTACTTAACACGCCAATTGCAGTTAGTCAGAAATCAAATGCAGAAGTCAACACCTAGCCAATATCTGAACTCTCACCTGAATATACTCCACACCCATCACATGTAAATGCTCTAGTAGGTTCTGTGATGAAAGCACAGTAACAATTCCTGCAGATCCAGCTGGTCTTTGGAGTATCTCCCATGGTGATTTCATTAAAATTTTATGTTTGTTTTCTTCTTCCTGTGAAGCACTGACAACAGGGAGCTTCTCTTCTTCCAAGAACCAAACCTGTGAATGATTCAAATGATGTAAAAACTAAGAAACTGCATGCAGCTAGACCTATTATCATGTCAATAGTGATGATAAAATTGTGAAAGAGAAAATGGACATAGTTTACAGAAAACAATTAAAAAGTAATGCAAACAAAATCATAGATAGACGGTAGTTAAGTAAGTAGTCTTATCACAGAAATTAGTCCAACCAACCAAAATTAACAATATCCGGAAGTTGCTTGAATGCCTGATAGGAGGAACTTGTCCACTTTTTCATAGAGATAATAGTTTCAAATCTAGATGAACTGGCTATAAGCATGCAATAGAACTTCCCTCAGCGGATTGCATTATTTGGCCAAGGCCACAGGGTAGGGATTTCTAGAATAAGGATATGGAACACGATTAGGCCAATAGCATAACTTATTTTTCACAGTTGAGGTTCATCTACATGACTTTAATGAAGTCTAGCAGCATCAATAACACTAGAGTCCCTATATCTGTTTTAAAGCATGACTGAATGAGTGATATAGTTCCAGTTAAAGACCAACCAAGTGGTTCCTCTATACTTTCAGAATTAGATTGAGGCAATCAAAGTGCTAACAGTAATTCTCAGCTAAGTCTGTGTATTAGTAACATTTATCCTAAAGGAATGAAGACGATGGAGGAATGTGAAATAAATTCCTTATAGATCATTATGACCAAGCTTCCTAACTGTCACGTAACTAATTACATAGCCAAAGTACATGCATCTAACCTTCTCAGAGTCGAAAGAGAAGTAGTCATGATCCATGAACAATTGTTTGAGATATTCAATAGATTCAGCAGGACACACAACTATAAGAGGTACAGAGGGCCGGTCCTCCATCTGCAATTGACAAGAAAAATTTCAAAACATGATGAAGAGTAATTCTCTCCAGCAAGACAAGTAATATCCCTTCTTCACGAGAACATCAAAAACTAGAGTAAATGGACCTTTAGTCAATCAGCTCGAATGTGAATTACACTTGCATGTATACAAGTCCAGGAAAAAACTCATAATCTACATGTCCCAAACTTTATCAGGATCATCTGATAACAATATAATGCATGTGTAATCTACTTTCAAGCAATTGGCTGCTGGGAATAAAGTGACAACTACACGGTAGATATACTTCACTCCTGATGGGCATATAGGAAATAGCAGTTCAATTTACAGAACACAATACCATCTCTAGTTCTACTTCTGAAGGAAGGACTACCTTGAGCAATCTGTGGCTGTCATTTAGCAATCCCTTGACGTGCAGATAAGCAATCTCCTCATGAGGCTTAGCAGGTTCAGGAATAAAAGACGTTCCAAGAAGCTTAGTTTCTGTCAAAGCTAAAACAATCGCAACCTTGCCAGAAGATATGAGGCAATGACCCTGCTCTTGAACTTTAGAAACAATGCTTGAGTGTTCAACATTTTCTTTAGAGAAGAATTCTTTGGATAGTTTTAATGTATTGTTTACTTGTAAAGCATTAACAAAGTCTGGAAAGCTCCATCTGCCGCAAGGAAAAAAATTCAAAATTTAAGGCAAATGATAGTATTTCTCCAACCAACTCCCAAAATAAAGAAATAAGAATCTGTTATATATAAAAGTCAATATCAGGTAAAAGAACCCAGTCCTAGACAGCATCCAACCAGTATACTGAGCCTAAAGCCCACAACTAATTTGCATTAAAAGAGGAGATTTCTCGCTTTGTGTGGTCTTCTAAAAAACTCTTCACTGGGACCTCTTCCCATATATCTTTCAGCACTACCAATTTTTAACAGGTCACCACAGGAGATTAATTAGAAATACATAATCATCCAAAGCAGAGGTCAATTTGTGTCTATAGTTTTTGTTTCTTCCTTTCGTTCTTCTTTCATTTTTGGGGGGATGAGGGTGGGGAGAAGTAGGTCACTTTGGTTGTTTGATTCTAGTTATACATCGGTTACCACAAACCGTGGAAAAGATAGGGTCTCAAAAAGAATCCTAGCTTTTTCCCTTGACATTCTACTAAACATTTAGAATATGGGATGTCAGTGTAAAAGAATGGTTAGCCTACTTAAAGCATGTATGACATACACTTCGCAGGATTAGAAAAGGGTATATAATGACAAAAGACAGGAAATTAACTAATATCTGCACCTCTTATATGGAATCTTTTTATTCTGCAAGGCATGCTGAAGCAAGATGGAATTTACATCAACTATCTGATTTGCAAGGAAGCTCCTTTGGTTTTTCTCTCCATATCTGAAACCATGAAATATATGATCTTGTTCCATTTCATGCAATATTTTCTTGGCTGCTATGAGGCGTTTCTGAGACTTTTTTCTCTCTTTCCATTCCTGAAAAAGAAGAAGGTTAAGTAGGCCAAACACACTAGATCAATGCTATAGATTTAGTACCTACGACAATCACAGAGGAGCACCGGAGAGAAAAGCAACTTTAGAGGCATTACTTAATGACCGGCACTCATCTGGAACAGCTAAGTATGAACTCTCCATCAAGAATTACTTTGTCATTGAGCTCGGATAAGAAAATTATGACATCTATTTAATGATAATCACTGCACTACATTCTTATGAGGAGAAGTGGGTAACCATTTATTTAGATGTTAAAGAATTTATCCTTCTGCACAAACCAAATTCACCTTGTTCTTATCTCACCATTGTGGAGTTAACAACTATTAATGATGTGAATATATGGTGGCGCAACCGCCATCTTCTAACAAGTGGCTACAGTCATCTAACTTCACTTTATACGGGAACTGTTATTTGCAGATAATTGTCAATTGATTAAATGAGGGAGTGAATCAATAAAAAGTTGAAAATATTGAAATACACTCCATTAAGTAAGGGTTTTAGGATAAGTAGAACTAATATGCAAGTTTTGCCTCCATAGTAAGAATGAAGGCAAAGTGAGGTTCGATGTAATTGTTGTGCCTAAATGCAGAATCTTTTTAGATTTTTTTTTTTGGTGAAGACTAAACTGTATTAGAAAGGCATCAAGGAGCAAAGGTTATAGAGAAAATAAAGTTGCTTCAAACATGAAAGTAACATGAAGCTAACAGACCAAAAACCTGTAAAGCAGCTATAAAGATAAACCCCGTTAAACTTGGCCTTAAAAGAAAAAAGACATGATAGATGAAGATATAACACAGAAATTAAATATAGGATGACTGAAATGAATAAGTGATGTGGATTTCCGTGCAACTACAAAGTACCTAAAAAAAATTATTTAACGGCAGTAAGGCCAGCAATGTTATATTGGAGTAAATGTTGGGTTTCCATGGCTTTGATAAAAAAAAAAAAGTTAGGCTGCTAAGGTCTAATTATTCATAGGATGAGTGTCATAGAAATGTGAACATTGAGATGTATTTGTCTTTAAAAGATGTTGGGCAAGATTAGAAATGATTACACCTGGCAGAGGATGCAAACAACACATATAGGTTAAGATAAGAAACCACCTATTGGCAAGATGTGGTCTGAGTTTTGCAAATAACAAGCATCATCGGGAGTAATGGAAGGAAAGTCTCTTATGTCATGACAAATGGATAGTCCACAATCATCCAAAAATACAACTCCTTTTGTTTTTTCAACTTGATTCAGTACCCTGAAGCTACTGTAGCAGAATCCAGGGACTATGAGATATGAAACATCAGATTCAGAAGACATTTCAACGATTGGCAATTGGTGACAGTTGCTGAATTTTACAGTACAAATGGGAGTTTTCAGGGACTTCCCTGTGAAGATAATAGATTCAAATGGGATGAACAAAGTGGAGGCTTCTATACTGCCAAAAATCCAGGAAGATACCGAAAGAGATGAAACAAAATGTGTTTTGAGGGCAGCTATAATTCCTTACCAAAAATCTAAGGAAAACTATAATTTTTTGGTTAATTACTTCCAAACTGAAGGTATTGTATCTGGTCTACCCCTGAAAGAGGTGTGTAGCAAGACGAAGCATAAGGAGTACTAGAGAAGGCGCCAAGAAGAAGAAAATTAAACTTGACTGCTTTACGCACGTCTGTGATTGGTCAAATTTATAAAGTAAACCACACAAGAGTAACTTGTAACCAATAATGAATATGAAAAAACCCAATCAGAGTACTTGAGAAAAAGTAGCTAGAATTTCTTTGAAAATGGCAAAGTGACTTCTTAAATGATTGAGACAGCACTCTGATTCTAGAAAAGTGAACACAAACAAAATCAACTCACAAGGTGTTGCTTCTCTAGAAAAGAATCAAAGATAAATAAAATTTCTTTTAAAAGAAATTATGATTTCTGAAACCACACTGACAGCACTCCGCAATAGCATGTGACCTATATGATAAATTCTGGCAAAATGGGAGAAAAAAGAAAAGCAACTCACAAGCTGTCGCCTCTCTTTCTTGGACCTCTCATCTGCACGGATGTTCAATTCTAAAAGACCCTTTGGAGGTGTAATCAGCATTTCCCTTTTACTCAAATCAATATTTGGAACAATTGCTTCAACGAAAGGGACCCATACAAGAGGACCAGATGCACTTCCTTCCAACTGTGGTCTTGCATTTTGATTCGGTAGAAGCTCAACATGTAGGAGATCACTAGCTCCACTGTTGAAAACATTAATAACAGTTCCTACCAGTTCTCTAGTTTCCTGGAGCACATAAAAATAGAAGATCCCTTTTAAGTGCCACTCAGCTCCAATAGAAATTAAACTAAAGAACTGTGTGCCTTTTATGAAAGTCAGAAGCCGTGGAAACAAACCTTTAGAAATACTTTCATCCCAACAAGGTCAGGGGTGTAAAATTCACCTTCCTCCAGGATTGGTCTATCTTCATTCTTCACCAGTAAGGCCGACCCCACAAGTTTTTGGGCCTGAGGAGAATCGAGAAAACAAGATATATCAAACGGCCATGCCCTAAGATAAAGATCAAGTCCATTTCCAAAATATGTCTCAGGTGATACATAAAACTGGCATTAGAATTGTAGTAATGGTTCCGTATTTAATGGGCAGAGTGAAATTTGCCTTTATTTACAAAAGATGAACCAAATATTTTCGATTCGGTAGTAAAGTCATATAAAATTCTTCCAACTTTCTTACATGACACTGCCACTTTGCTGTATTGAAATACTGTGATTGTACATGCATGATTTAAAATTAATTTAACACAGGAAAGATAAGGTCATTATAATCAAAAGACATATTTACTGCATTCCATAATATATGAGGAAAAACAATAGTGTGGGTTGTGGAAACCCAATGTACAGCATAATTACACGGAGATCACCTGCTCAATTGTGTTAATCTCGTGGAATTTAAGTATCCAACTCTTCTGTCCTGGATGACCTCTTCCCTCCACTAGTTCGATTTCTTGAATCATATCTCTCCCTGTAACTTGCTGCCTCAACCATCGCCTTCCTGGCTAAATTAAGAGTGAATTCATGAAAAGGATATTCTCATGAAGGCCAAAAACGAGAAACCAGTCCCATTATTAAGTTCCTGATGCTTTCTACCTGGGAAAATCGCAATTCAGGGAAATCAGTTGTCGCTTTTACTCGAACCTCACCTTGAAGCCCATGAACACTATATATGTACCCAGTTTCAACAAATAATCCCTCTGTTTCACTAGCCTCCACGATCTCTTCCGTAGCTGAAATGAACAAACAATAAAGGTGCTTAACTTGAGGACCAAGTGACTTTGCAGAAACTATAAAGAAAACTTTCTAGTGAATGAAAACTACTGTGATACTCTAGCATAATTAAGATGCTTGACAGTCTAAGCACTGCGTTCTGTAACTGATAACTAATTCACATGACTTGGTATATCATGATGAGTAACAAATTTGTAGAAAGCGTACATTATTATGAGATGATATCTTTCCAGGAAGAACATCATACATGATTTTTCTATGTTATGTGATTAACTTGATTCGGGAAACTTTTAACTGGAATTTGTAAGAATTTACAAATTCAAAGATTACCTCACACTTGCTTAAGCTTAAGGGTGTAGAATGACAACAATCACAAGATGTGATACTTAAGATAGCTCAAATATACAACATATACTTGCAGAAGATAAAAGTAATGATTAGCCGGTGTGTCATTGAAGGAAACAGCTCAAGTGAAATGTCAATAGAACAGCAAATAACAGCACAAAATTCAAGGTTTTGCTCAATTCCAAAACTTCTATTAAACCTAGTGTCTTCTGATGGGTCGTGGTCACTGTACCTTGTTTGGGATAGGCAAGAAACATAAATGTGTCTTGAGTTACCGTTCATGTATATCCAACCTACCAAAAGAACAAATATTCATCTCCTACTGTACTTTTGCATCTTTTGCCTTAAATAATGATGCTCTCACTTTCGATCTTCGGTATGGATTCTAAAGCAATTGTCAGAGTGCAACTACAAGATTAAGTATGAAGCCAGAAGTGTCACTGTGGGACAAAGCCGCATAATATGAGTTGCCAAGACGCTTTACTTCTACGCAAGACATAAATAGCAAACTAAAAAAAGCAAAAGATCTGACCCAAGAAATTGATATTAGATAAATCTACCTTACATTAATCTGATAATGTGTTGCCAACATTAACTTAATTTGCCTAACTGTGAAGTAATGACTAACTTTAAGTACAATTAACTTGATAGAATTATCTGAAGATGCTCCTGCTTCAAAACTAGAACCAACAAATAGACAAACCACAGAACAAACTTACAAAAAGAAACAAAACGAAGTCGAGGAATGTAGAAATAAGCTGAACTGAGAAGGACATGTCCAATGATAAGTCTCAAATCCCATACTATGTACCTATACTTTTATACTAAGCAGCATGTATTCAGCAGAGGCCTCCGTGAGGTAGGGGTAAGGCCTACGTACACTCTACCCACTCCAGACCCCCCCCCCGGACTACACTGGGTATGTTGACGTGTTATTCAGCAGCAAAAACTAGTCGTCTACTACTACTACTTGTTAATCCTAAACTAATTTTGGTCCACTATATTAACCCTCAACATCCATTCACCCCATATTTGGACCCATTTCACTCCAATACTCAATAATTTTTCTTTAAAACAAATTAGGGGTTCTCTGAAAAATTCAGACTCTCTAAATCTCACAGCCACGGGCTTATTTTTATATCGACATACAATCTCTAAACCAGACCAAGAGGATCTTGCCAAGCTGGCTGGACAAGGGACACCACTTCGTCAGAACATAATACTAATGATAATTCAAAGGAACATAAAATCCACAAAAGCAAAGCATAACATCTTGAGAACATATTTCAGAATTCAGTTGAAAACAGTATATACTTGGAAGTGAGTAATTTCTGATACTACCAAAATAAACACAACCCAGTTCGGAAAAAGTCAGAAAAAATCAAAGTAAGCATTATGGAAACTCAAAAATCAATAAAGATTAAAACTTTAATGGAAAGAAGATTTACCAGTGCAGTTCAGCAAAGGGAGGGTAGTGTTTCGGTGAAAATGGAAAATCTTCAAGCTTGATGGATTTTCCAGAAACCCAATTCTTTGATTTCGAAAAGGAAGTGTTAATCTTTGAGAACAACAAAGACCAACTGGAGCAGAGATAGAATTTGAAGAACAGGAAAGAGCAGAGGAGCCTTGCATGTTTTCTGATAACATCCAAGAAAGAAAGAAAGAAAAAGACTACTTAAATTTGAAAAAAGAAAAATCTTGCAAGATAGAATCTTTAGTACAACACTTTTTCCAGATAGTACATGTTGTTAATGAATTAATTTTGAAATAATTATATTAATATTATTATTATATTAAACATAAAATAGAAATTGGTATACTCTCTATTTACTTGTTCATAATTTCTTTTAGCCATAATACATAAATGTGTCTTTTAATTTGGTTTCATTCAATCGCATTTATGTCCTTCAATTTTGAATGTGCACAAATACACCGTTAAACTTGTATAAAGTTGAACAAATAGACACACATGTCCTACGTGTCATTTTTTGTCTTATGTAATGTCCTACATGTATTGATCCATGTAGGACTCATGTATGTATTTATTTAAAAGTTGGATAATTAAAGTGTCTATTTGTGCATTATGAAAGTTGGAGGTCAAAGTTAAAATTTGAAGTCAAGTTTAGAGTCCAATATATGTATTATATTATGTCTTTCTTTTATTTTATATCTATCTCTATTTACTTGTTTATTTTAACAAATCAAAAAAGGCAATAATTTTTTTTCTAATATGCCCTTATTTAATTCTAGAGAATTTCTAGTACTTTTAAGTTGTAATGAATATTTTTTGGAACCAGAAAATATATTTATTATACTTGGGGAGTTACATAATCTTTTAAGTTAAGGATAAAATTATAACTAACCTACAATAATCATTGATGCCTTAATATGTATGTCATTTCTAAAGTGAACAACTAAATAGAAATTGAAAGAGTATAACGTAAAAAAAATATTTAATTGGAAGATTGTCCTCAAAAATTTTTCCAAATAAAATCTATGCATTTGGAATAAATTTGGTTTTTCTTTCAGAAGTATATAATGATTATGTCAAAAATATCCAAACAAAAAAGTAGAGTATTACAACAGCAGATCAGCATCATACATTTTAGGATTGACATCTAATATAACTTAATTATAATAATTATTATTAGAACAATAACGAAATTGAGCTTCTTAATTCCAAACACCATTCAAATTAAACTATACAAATCATATAATACAATATTTAAAAATAAATTATTTGTATAATTTGACTGTTTATTAGCTGTATTTTGAATCAAATGATATGGTTGTGTGTATTAGTTGTATCAAAAATTATCCCAAAATAAAACTAAAAATAAACTCCTAAGTTTAGATTTGTACTTATTTCCCGTTGGCGTTATTAGCTCTCATATGGATCTCCTATTAATTAAATTTGTGTGTTATATATTTATTAAGAAAATATTTTTTTATTAATTTCTCTTCTATTGGAAATCATAATTCGGTTATTTGGTTAATGAAAAAAGATATTCTATTTAGTTCATCATAATTTTTTATATTTTCCTTTATAGCGATAATCTAACGAGATTTCATTCACGAATATTTTTTAAATATGTCTCATAATTAGTATTTTTAAAAATATTTTTGGAGTGAGTCTTGGACCGAGAAATATTCTAGGGCGTAAATCATTAAGAAAAAACTCAAATCGCTATAAATCGATAATTTAATATAAAAAAAATTAAAAAAATTAATAAAATCACTAATTCAATAATTTATTACCAATAAATCAATATTTTTTTGTTAATTGAAATTATCAATTTTGGATTGCTCAACTTTTAGTTGCAATTTGTATCATTTTGATTCTTTTACCATTATAATATGATAGATATTTGTATTATATAATTTTTTTCATAACTTGTAACTTTCACATTTTTCAATTAAAGAATTTTAACCCAATATTTATACTCGATAGTTGATTGACTTTGATCGATAAAGGAGATTAAACAAGTTATGACCAACAAAGTAATTGAAATAAAATAACTAATCCTAGTAGTACAAACAAAGTTATGCATTAACAATGATATTGTTCTTGTATTAATTAAACTTTTTATGAGGTATTTTATATTTTCATAATTAATGAAAAGTAAATAGCATTGTTACTTGTAATTATTATTTAGTCACGCAAAGAACGTTTAACTTAGTCACATGATGTGAACAGATTTAATTAATTAAAAAAGTAAATAGCATTGTTACTTGTAATCATTATTTAGTCACGCAAAGTAACGTTCAACTTAATCACATGATGTGAACATATTTAATTTGTTTTTTATGAATTGTTTGATTGTGATATTTTAAGTAGATAATTTTAATATAAAAGACAATATTTCTCATTCTCAATTTATATAGTTCAATTTAAATTCCAAAAGTTAAACAGTTTGACTTTTTTTATTGTGAATTTGTATATGTAAGTATGTAAATTTATTCGAAATAAAACAAAAACCATGTGAATATGTATGATTGGGATTTGGAGAATTTATAGTTTTTAATGTATATTTTATTTCAAATAAATTTATATATTTTACATTAAAATTCACAATAAAAAATAAATTTGTTCAATTTTTAAAATTTAAACTAAACTATATAAATTGAGACATGAGAAATATTATATTTTATGTTAAAAATATTTATTCAAAGTATCACAATTGAACAATCATAAAAGACAGATTGAAACTGTCCACATCATGAATATCATAAAAATTATTTTGTGTAACTAAATAATAATTTCAAGTAACAATGTAAATCATATTTAATTAATAAAAAAATAAAAGTTATTTTGCGAACACTAAATACTAATTACTAGTAACATACGATATTATATTTGATGAATGATAAAAACTCTTCATTTATCAATTGGACATATCACATTATACCGATTGAGTTGAATTAATTATAAAAAGATCTGTCAATAACAACACACGAGACAATTAATTTCCTAATTGATAGTTTAATATTAATACATAAATGATAAAATATATTTTTTGTATTAGTAACTTACACCAAGTTAATATAACTTATTATAATAGTAAAGTAATTTAATAAAATATAAAGCCTCTTAATTGATTATAATTAAATTGAAATTATATATATATACACAACATTTCAATTTCAATAAGTAAGATTCAGAGAAATATAATGTATGTAAATTTTCTTTTTATATTTTGCTTGTTTGAGTAAATTATAACAGAATAATAAATAGTAACAAAATTATTATGTAACATTTAAAAAAAAAACATAATTAATTCACGTCACTTTGTTATCATTTTATCCCACCGATTTGATGATACAAAAAGATTATTGAAACTAATTGCCCATTTTCCAGATAATTAATACATGTCAATGTATTTATACAAATATCTGAAAGATTCATAAATGGTTAGAGAAGAAAAAAAAAATTGGTTCTTTGAAAAGAAATAGAAAAGTATTATTCACGTGATGATATGTTTTTATATATAATTAAAAAAATAAAAAATGAAAAATTTGTGCTCTGAAAGAAACAATAATTTCTTTTTAAAGTACGAGATTTTCATTCTTTTTTTTTTATTAATTATATATATAAACATATCATCATCACATGAATAATACTTGGTTATTCTTTTCAAACTTATTTTTAATTTTTTAATGGTTAATGAAGATATTTTGTGTAAGGATTCTTTTGGTCAAATTAAAAAAATTAAATAACGTTCCAAATTTTTAGAAATTATTACTATAAATATTAAATATCAATTGCCTTAATTTTTTGTTTATGAAATTAGGCGATATATGCAAACATATTAAATTTAAATTTAATATTGTCTGAAAGGATATCTTCTAAAGGAATTATATTGTACACAAATAAAATCTAAATAAACCTAGTAATAAACTATTTGATTAAATTAACCTATGAAATGAACATTTATTTGAAAGCCTTTAAAAGATGGGAACGTTTAATTTTTTTATTCGTCAAGTGATTAAATTAAACATGCATATATACATTTCATCATGATTAATTTGCAAGTTTAGTAAGTAGAAAAAATGACATGTATTTATTGATTTGTGTTTAAAGTTGATCAACTGTCAAATATTAATATTATCACTAATTATTATTAAAAATATTTATGATTGTGGAACTATTTTAGCACTAAAGTAATATTTACACTAAAAGCATATTAATTAATTTGATATTAGTCAAACAAATGTCTAACACACTAAGAAATACCACGAATTTATATTTAATACAAACCAGATAGAGTGTAATATTAGAAGAATTAATGTGTTTTTATTTTTTTTAACAATTTAAAGGTAATAAATTAATTAAAGCTATGTAAATCAGAAATATACATTTGAACCATATATTAGTGATATTTAGACCTTTTTTTTTTTTTGATATTTAGACTTAATATCTTAATCAAAACCTAGGTTAAGAAAATAGTTATATATCGGCACAAATATAACTAAATAACCATGAAATATTAGTAGATCATATTTTTATAATGCATAAGAAACTCATTCAATGATTGCGATTTTATCACGTTCTTTCAAATTTTCATCCAGAGGACAATAATGTCTTTTATGTTATCAATGTTTAGGTACTTCTAACACTCTTATAAAGAAACTCATTAATTGGGAAACTTTCACATATATTCATCTAAAAATAATTAATTACTCTCCATAACTATAGTTTGATAATTACAATTTGTAGTTACATGTTATATGGGGGAGAGAGGCGAGCGAGACTGAGAGAGAGAGGAGAGAGGCGAAAGAGAGGGGGGAAAAAGAGTGGGAGAAAGGTGAATCGTATATGTATATTGGTTAGATAATTGTATATTATACACATGTATTTTGTATATGTGTATGGCAAGAGAGATTGGGAGAGGGAGGAGAGAGGCGAGCGAGACTGGGAGAGGGGGGAGAGAGGCGAGCAAGAGAGGGCAGAGATTGGGAGAGAGGTGAATTATATATATATTTGTATATTATACACATGCAATTGTATATATGGCGAGAGAGATTGGGGGATGGAGGAGAGAGGCGAGCGAGAGAGGGAAGAGAGTGGGAGAGAGGTGAATTGTATATATGTATATTTTAAATAATTGTATATCATACATATGTATTTATATATTATGGCGATTATACATATACAAACGTGACTAATTATACAAATTCGAAATCTGCACACGTAATTAATATATAATGTTAGTCGCGACTGCTAATTATAGCAAACTATAACTATGATGTGTAATTAAATAATATAAATTTCTTTGTTGCATAATTTTCCCTTAATTAAAACCTTATAGTCTTTAAAGGTAATAAATTAGTTAAATCTATATAACTGAGAAATACACCTATAAACCATATCTTGGTGATATTTAGGCTTAAAATCTAATCAAAACTTAGGTTAATTTTTTTTTTTAAATCTATTCAAAATGCAAGGTAAAAATATATAATAATTCTCAATATATAAAAAAATTTAACCTAATTGATTTAATTTTGAACAATAACCTGAATGTGTATGTGGAAATTGATATACTTAATAATTTATGTGGAAATTGATATACTTAATAATTTAAATGTTTTGCGGAAATTGATATACTTAAACATCTAAAAGAAGGGAAGTCAATCATTATTAAAATCTATGATCTTTGAAGTATTATTTTTTTTTCAAAAAAAATAAAATAATTTCTTTAGCTACATGTACTTACTACCTTTGAAATTCATATTTATAAATCTTTAGTAGTAAAAAAAAAAAAAAGAAAAAAAAATTCTTTAGTAGTAAATAATATTGTAAAATTTTGTACAGCAGTTGAAATTTAGTTGATTTTCTTTTTTTGGGATGATTATTAATAACTAGGTGGAATCACTTGTGATAGGTCATTTTTAGATTAATTGAGCGTTTTATGCTTTATAAATTTCGTCGTAATATTTTACATATATATTTTTTATAAATACCGACACAAATATAACTAAATAGCCCTGAAATAATAGTAGAACATATTCTTGTAAATTATATTGCATAAAAAACTTATTCAATAATTACGATTTCATTAAATTCCTTCATATTTTAAGCTATAGGGTAACACTATCTTTTACGTTATCGATGCTAGGTACTTCTAATACTCTACCTTATAGTCTGATATTTTAATTTGAAGAAAAAATAACAATGATAGCTCTAACCTAATAATGCTTCAAAGTTTATATTCCTGGTATTTCATACTATTATTTTATAAATATGTTCAGTGTTGATGAAACTATGAAAACATAAATAATAAATTATATAAACCAATAGAATAAATTAGGAATAAATGATATCTAAATTAAAAATCTAATTGAAACCTAGTTTAAAGAAATAGTGATGTCACTGGAAAAAAAAGTGTACTTAATTAAAATCTAAGGTAAAAAATATTATTATTATTTATGGATATTATTTAAAACTTAATTACATCATCATCTTTTTCTTGTTTTTTTCACCCAGTGTGGTTTCATTATCACATTTAAATACAATTAAATTAAGTTAAAATTAAATACTATTCCAACTATTTTATCCTAATATTTTTATACCTGCCATAACTCGTGTAGCACCCCACCCCCCACGCTCTACCCCTACCCCCTCAGTCACATTTTTCATCAATCATTCTCTGTCTTAATTCACTTTCTTTTCCTCCAATCATATCATTCTTATTATTATTTTTTTTTAAAAAATAATTATATTATATAGTATTTGTTTATTTATTTTATTATTATACTTGTATTTTTATATGTATATATATATGTCCTGTACCATAGTTTTGTATGCACTTTCAAAGAGTGAAAATTGAAAAAAAGAAAGGTATTTCTCTTTCTGCACGTCTCTCAGGGGTGTGTATTCATCTATATTTTTTTTTTCTTTTATTCATTCTGCTTGATCGTGGTCCACTTTTTATGGAGTTTATGTTCTGGTAATTTTTAGCCATTTTTTTTACTCTTTTCTTTTCTTTAGAGTGGTTTGATTTTGCTACCTTCTGCTACTGTTGTTGAGGTTTTTTCTTTTGTTTTACTTCTTTTAGGCTTTGTTTGGCCTAAATTCTGAATCTTTTTTTGCGGGGTTGTGTTGAAATTGAAGTTTGGAAGTTGTTTTTTTTTGAGGGTGTGTTTGGGTTGTTCGGTTTTAGTCTAGTTATTTAGGTTTTAACTTTGCTGAGTGTTTCTTGCATGTTTTTTTTTTCTGTGTAAGCTTTTTTTTTTTTGTTTGATGATGTTTATTTGTTGTGTGCTGGTATTGGGGTTTGAGAAAGTTGGGAACTTTAATTTCAGTTAAGTGGTTTTGTAAATGGAGTAAAGAAAGAATCTTTAACTGATGTCTCTAGAATTGGAATTTGTTGTTTTAGGTGCCTGTTGAGTAATGAGGTTTTTTTTCTTTCTTAGGGAACACTTTTTTGTTTGTTTGTTGATGTTTAGTTCTCGTGTGCTGGTATTGGATTTTGAGGAAGTTGGAAACTTTAACTTCATTTAGGTGGTTTGTAATGGAGTGAAGAAACGATCTTTAATCTTGTACCTCTAGAAATGGAATTTGTTGTTTTATGTGCCTGTTGAGTAATGATTTCTTCCGTCAGTCTTGGTATTGGTAGGGTTAAGGTCCGGCTCAGACCCCATTTGTGGTTGTTGTTGTACTTTTAATGTCTAGAATTAGAGCTTTGGCGAGTGGTTGTGCTTTTTTTTTGTTATGAGATGAATGAATTTGTCCAATAACTGATGTTGGTCTAAGTTCTTCTGTCTCATTGTTTATTCCTCAACTTTTATGTTCAGTTATCTGGGAAGTTGTTTACTGCAGATTGGGAAGAATAGATGTTTGCCGAGTAGGCTGATCGGTATCTTGGCCTCATTTAGTTATTACCAAGGTACAAACATGGAGTCAGGTCTCCATTAGGAATTGAAAGTTGCTTTTGAAAAAAAAAGAAAGACTAGTTCTTTAATTAAAGTTGGTGTCTCTGGGGACTCTCTACGAGGTAGGGTTAGGGTTTGCGTACACTTATGCTCCTAGATCCCACTTGTGGGATTACACTAGGTAAGTTGTTGTTGTTGTCTTTGGGGGCATCTAGTGGGTCTAGAATTTTGAGGAGAAGCATCTTGCACCAAGTTGAAATAATTGATTGATTGGTGTAGCCGTGGACCCAAAGATGAGTATCATCTGTTTGCAAGTGTACAGCTTTACCCAAAATTTAAGAAGTTGAAAGCTGAAACAGGAGCAAGAGAGGTTTAGAATTTTTATTATGCTGTTATCTTTGCTCTCTATTAGAGCTGGTAAAGAGCTCTTAATGTTGTATCAACTAGCATTCCCAGCATGTATATCACACCTGTTTGGTTGTTATTTTTTTTGTTAAATGCTCTCTGGTTTCTTTAGCTAATGTATATGAATCCGAACTATGAAACCCTCCAATTATTCAGAAAGAAAATGAATAATGCAGATTAAATCACATAGCAAATGTGAAGGTGATAGGAGAGACTCAACCCCAGATGTTCCTCGCAATCACATAATGTTGACAATATCACTTGAGAATATACGCTAGTATGTTTTAGGTGGCTTGTGTGCACTTAATCTTAGCTGGATCGCTTATCAATTTGTTAAGATGGCTTTTTCTAGATTTTATTTTAAATGTAAAAGGCAGCATTGCGTGGACAAGTGTTTTCAACTATGCAATGGTCCCTGGGGATTCTCCAGAAATGATACTGTATTTATTAACCTTACCTAATTATGCTGCATTACAGATATTCTGAAGATGCCAATGATAAATGTATCTAAAGAAAAGGGAAGAACACCATGGGAGATTCGTCCAGGATCTAATTCCGTCCTTATCACTAATGATGCCTCTCTTTTCACAAGCTCAGTGCCTGTTCTTCAACATGAGAAGCGTATGAATACATTGATGAGTCTTGTACTCGTACTGCATATGCCCATTTTCTTTTGGAAAATCCCACATCTTCTTAATGTCTTTGAAATTCTTGGATGTAGTGAAAGTAAGTGACGGCGACCATGGTCATCAATCCGTTGATGATGCATCACCAAGCTTGACAATTCACCCGGATGTAGAGGTTGATGTGCTGTTGGATGATGGTGAAAATCGTGCAATTGGAAGCTTGCTTCCAGATGATGAGGATGAACTTTTAGCTGGGATAATGGATGGGTTTGACCCTAGTCAGCTTCCCAATCACACAAATGACTTGGAAGAGTATGATTTTTTTGAAAGTATAGGAGGCTTAGAGTTGGAGTTTGATGGTCAGGAACACTTAAACCTGGGTATATCGAGAGTAAGTCTGGCTGATCCAGATAGCAATGGAGCTGCTATTTATGGACTTTCAAATGGTGGGGGTGCGGTTACTGGAGAACATCCACTTGGAGAGCACCCTTCAAGAACATTATTTGTTCGCAACATAAATAGCAATGTTGAGGATGCTGAGCTAAGAACTCTCTTTGAGGTTAGTTGCTTTACACTGGATAACTATGATCTTTGTAATTTCACGTGACCCTCTTTTCCGGTTTTAGTGCTCATTCCTGATGTGTTTCCTGCATATGTATAAATAGTTTTCATGAACGTGTGTTGCATGTTGATCTTCAATCTTTACCTAAAGTTTGTACTACAAAATAGTTAACCAGAAAGATCTTTAATTGAAAGCTATATCACTTGAGGAAATATTTGTGGTTACCAAAACAAGAAGAGCTTTTCAATTATGTTTTCTAAGTCAATTTGAATTAGTTCCAATAGGTGAATTTGGGTTTGTTTTATTTTCTTTAAAGGGTGAATGTAGAACTAGAATCACAGATTTGGAAATGATATTGAATTTATTAATATAATTTGCATGAATTTTGCATGGCCTCATGTTAACTAAACAACCAAGGTGTTAGACTGTATGGATGAATGATAATTCAATTTTAGCCTTAGAACCTTACCACGTTTAGTAAGATATATGATATGATGGTAATATAGTATAATATAATTTGATGCTGATGGTAATATAATATAATATAATTTGATGCTTTGTCTAGTTAGGGATGGGTTCTGCTTGTCAGTTTAATAATTGGTCTAGAACCATATTGCTTCCCGGTCTTCTTTTTTGAAATGCTGGATGAATATTTATGGAGAAAGATTTCTTTTCTGTAAACAATACGCGAAGGTAGTAGTAGTTGAAAAGAAGGAGCTTAATGGGTTTGTCTTTTGCAATTTCTGGAGGCTTCATCCCGATCCCAAAGCTTTTGTATTTCTTTAATCTTGATCAGTAGAACTCTACTTTTTCCTTTTGGTATAAAACAATGATGTTCTGATTATTGTGAGTTTGTCTTGTACTGATAGTATTACCTTAGTCGAGTAAATTCAATGGGTATCTGTGTTCATGAGATGCTTCATCTGTTACGGAAACCTGTTAATCTTATTATGTTATCGTTGTATGAGCTGCAAATTTAGCTGAGCATGTTCCATGTCAAAGCACTGGCCTAGGTGTTTGCAGTATCGCATTTGAGTCTAATGGTTGCTTGACAGACAAGAATGTATTGTAAAGTTGCTGATTTATAAGGTGTTTTTTCCTCCTCATAATCATGTTCAGTTTTTAACATGCCGCTCTTTTTCTTTTCTCTTATAATTAGCAATATGGTGATATCCGAACTCTCTATACTGCCTGTAAGCATAGGGGCTTTGTCATGATATCATACTTCGATATTCGTGCTGCTCGAACTGCAATGCGAGCATTGCAAAATAAGCCTCTGCGAAGGAGAAAACTAGACATACATTTCTCAATCCCTAAGGTACTTCTTCGTCTGCTACTTTGAATGGTTTTACACTATTACATTGTATGCTAATTTTTTGAAAATTAAAAAATAAAAATTGAAAATTATTACATTGTATAATATTTATTTGTTTTGTTTCCTGACTAACCTCCTCTCCCTGTCCTGTTATTCTTCTCTCTGCCCCTCAATGTATTATATCAGGATAACCCCTCTGACAAAGATGTAAATCAAGGAACTCTTGTGGTTTTTAATTTAGATCCATCTATATCAAATGATGACCTCCGCAGAGTATTTGGGCCTTATGGTGAGATCAAAGAGGTCAGAGACTCGATTGGTCAAATCATTTGTTTCCCATTTTACTCCATCTATTCATTTTCTCTCGTGTGCTTCCTCAAGGAGCTAGTTTATGTCAAGTACATATGACATCCCACCTTCTCGCAGATAAGGGAAACACCATACAAGAAGCACCATAAGTTTATCGAATATTACGATGTCAGAGCTGCAGAAGCTGCCCTTAGGTCCTTACATAAGAGAGACATAGCTGGCAAGCGCATAAAGCTTGAACCAAGCCGCCCTGGAGGAGCTCGACGAAAGTGAGTAATCCACTTTAACTTTTTCTTGATAAAAAAAGAAAAACTAGAGCTTTCGAAGCTTATGCTAGTCCTTTGTTTCTGAATCACGAGCTTCGCCACCATTTTGCTGTTACAGTAACTAGAACAATTACATTTGATTTAGACCTCCCCCTTAGGCGCCACTGTTGGAAGTGTGCAATATTTTATTTTTCCTTCCTTTCATTTGCTTTCGGTTTTGCTGAATTAGATTACAGAATTGTGATCGACCAGCAAGCTCTCCCAATCTTCCCACACTCTCATGCAAGGAAAAAGGAAATTACTTAAGCCCTAAATTGATGAGGAGAGCAATGGAGATACTGTATCACTTAAGAAGCATGCCCTTAGGGCGTCGGTTTGTAAGGGAGTTAGTCGTCTGCATTACCTTCATCTAAGTGGCAAACACTATACAAATATTCTGCTGTGTGTACACCTTTTCCAGGTGTCTCACTATTTTGATTGAGCAGGAATGACTTGAGAGGCTTACCTTTTGTTTGAAAGGCCACAATTGGAAAAAAGAAAAACTCAGACAATTGATTGATATAGAAATCTGGGATTCTGATTAATCTTTTTCCAGTTGCTTGAGGTCTGGATACTCATGTAAGAAACGCTTTGTCATAACTCCTTTATGGGTGCAGGTCTGTGGATATTCTAGTGGCACAATTTTAATAAACAATGTTGTCGGGAATGAGTGAGTGGTATGTGAGTTTTAAGATTTACAGGAGATCATCTCAAAAGTGCCAATGATTTGTGCCTTGAAGGATTAGGCAATGGAGGAATTAGTACTTTTGCATCCATCCACTACTTTCTTGTGACAAGTTGTTACTTGGTGTGTGTGTATATATGTTCTCTACTGTAGAGAGAAATGAGAAAGTTAAAAGTAGTTCATACATCTGAAAGTACGTGTAATCACATGAACGACTTAAAATGACACGATGTTGCCCCGTTGCACTCCTTTTTTTCTTCGGTTTAAACCATGTTTATTTGTATTACTGAGATTCTTTAGCTTCTTTAAGTGGGCTACTCATCAGGTTCTTCTCCTTCTTCCTGGACGCCTTCTGCTCTTTATATAGCCTTAAACGTGAGCTTTTATGAACATGCCGTCATACTAAATCATTTTGATATCAACTAAATTTCTAGATCTTGATGATGTTCATAATGAGTCTCTTTTTGTTGGATGTTCCTTCAAGTTAGTTTACCTTAGCCACAAATTCAAGGTTGCATTATTTAATATGTTTCTGTTTTTGCAATGATACATATTTGGGTTCTGTTTCTTGATTTTTGATCTTGGCATTCTTTTTTTTTGTATGTGTGTGTGTTGCACTTGTAGTCTTGTATTGCAATCATCTCAAGACTCTGAACAAGATGATTCTTGGACTTTTCGGCATCCATTGGTTTCCTCAATTGGTACTTCCTCCCCAGGTAAGTTTACTGAGGGTTTCGACTTCTGTATGTTGTTGAGACAATTGACGGTCTTTATTTCCTTCTGTTTGTGCCTGTCTTTATTTTTTTAAATTTGGGTCGGTTAGAGGGGGGGGGGGTACTTAATTAATTGAAACTTCTCTGGTTGCAGCTACACCATCTGATAGTATGGGTATTGCTTATATTTCTGGCAGGTAATTGGCCACAATTTGGCAGCCCTATAGAGCACGGCTCCATGCAAAGTCCTGGCACTTCACCAGGCTTTAGATCCCTGAGTCCCACCATTGCCAATAATTTACATGGGTTAGCTTCAATTTTGCATCCTCGTGCATCAAATACCTTGAGGGTAGCACCTATTGGTAATGCTCGCACAATGAGTGGCCGTGCAGATTTCCCTATTGGTTCAAACCATGGTGTTCCCTTCCCTCAGTCTAATTCTTTCGCCGAGCCTAAAATAAGCCACTTTGGTGGAACAATGTCCTCTTTTGGTGCTTCAAGTACAAATGGTTCTGCTGTTGAAACACTATCAGGACCACAGTTTCTCTGGGGCAGTCCAAAGTTGCAGTCTCAACAGAGTAATTCTTCAGCCTGGAAAACTGAGTCTTTGGGAAATGCTTTTTCATTTGGTGGTCAGGGCGACAGGTTTTCCTTGTCAAATCATCAAAAATCTTTCCTCAATTCATCTCAGCACCACCTTCATCATATTGGATCTGCTCCATCTGGTCTTCCCCTTGATAGGCACTTTGGTTTTTACCCAGACTCGTCAATCTTGAGCCCAGGTTTTAGGGGCATGGGTATAGGTACTCGTGATGAAAGTTTGATGGTTAACTATGGTTCTCGTACTACTTTGAATGCTGGTGTTGCTGTTCCAAGGAATATGTCAGACAATGCTTCTCCTAGGTTTGGCATGATCTCTTCCCAAAAACTTAGTCCATTGTTCCTAGGTAATGGTCATTTCCCAGGACATGCAGCTACTAGCTTTGAGGGGCTGACTGAACGCAGTCGCACTCGACGTGTTGAAAATAATAATGGGAACCAGATGGATAACAAGAAGCTCTTTCTACTTGATTTGGATAAGATTAGATGTGGTGAAGATACTCGGACAACTTTGATGATTAAAAATATTCCTAACAAGTAATAGCAACTTCTCAATGTTTGTACATTGTTGTTAAGTATGTCCTATTTTCGTATGAGTGACAGTTGACCTTGTCTTTCTCCAGGTACACCTCCAAGATGCTTTTAGCTGCTATTGACGAACAACATAAAGGCACTTTTGATTTTCTGTATCTGCCCATCGATTTCAAGGTAATCCTATAGTAGTTAGGATTATGTGGTTTCCTTTTTGTTTCTCAAAGTCTGATGGAAATCCTTGTTTGCGAGCAGAACAAATGCAATGTGGGATATGCCTTTATCAACATGTTGTCTCCATCACTCATTATCCCATTTTACGAGGTTTGTTTTTGTCTATTCTGTCAAATGTATGATATTACTTACTTTTTCTAAAGTGATTGGGCTATGAGCTTTGAAGCTATGCCTCTCCTTGTTTTATAGTTCCTGCCTTCCTGGTTATATATAAAGGTTGCTATGCCTTCTTAATTATCTCTTCCTTCTATTGTTTTTGCACTCTTGAACTTTTGAAGCAAAAGTGTGGTTCTGAGTATTCACTTTGTGCAGGCATTTAATGGAAAGAAGTGGGAGAAATTTAATAGTGAAAAAGTTGCTGCTTTGGCTTATGCTCGTATTCAGGGAAAGACAGCCCTTGTAGCTCACTTCCAGAATTCAAGTTTGATGAATGAAGATAAGCGATGTAGGCCAATCCTTTTCCACTCAGAAAGTTCAGAATTGGGGGATCAGGTAATATAGACCATCTTGTTTAGAATTAAGCATGCAAAATGTAACTACTGTTATGTCATGCATTGCGATTCAGCTAGCTTTGATTTTTTCCCCCTAATTTTCAGGCTATATGCTTGTTGAGATGATAATATTGAAACTGCATCTTTTTCATCACAACATAATCGTATCTTAAGATGAAAACTTGCCTGCAGATTGTTCAGGAACATCTTTCATCAGGCTGCAGCCAACCTGAGGATCCAGTTGGCAAATTGGAGAATCGCTAGCAGTAGCATTGAAATGTTTTTTTTTTGCTCGCGGCTTTAAGAGTGCAGCTGGCTAGTACAAGTGTGAGATACATGTGCAGAGTAGCATGATTTGAGGCACAGAATAGAAGTATGAAGATCTTTTGTATTATAATGAGTAGGTGTTTTTGGTTCAAAATCTAAGAGGGGGAGGGTTCTGTTAGACTAAGTACATCAAGCATCTGTGTAGTTCATGTTGTAATCCTATGGCAAGTTGAAATGGCAAAGGCTATCTCAACATGGCATGCAAGGTCGTAGTTTTGTAACATTGTTTTGGTGGTTAGAGTGAAGAGGGGATGCTTGAAATTTGTAAAGTGGGAAGGCAAGCTGGGCTGTTGTTTTGTATCAAACAAGCATTTTGGTATTTATGTGAAACTTGCTAGAAAATTGCATAAAATTGTTTGTTTCATTTTTACTTTTCATCTCATTCAACTTTTCAATTTAACTTCTCTCTTCTAAGTTTGCCTTTGTTTTATTGTCCTTTTTTTAAAGAAAAATTTTAACAAACCTTTGCAAGTAATTATGTGAAGTTTTTGAATAATGTTTTCTCTATTAACTTGCAATGTCCTTTTAGTCTGTTACTCGAGCTGAGTGTCTCTCAAATGGAAACAATTTAACTAGCTCCCTAGGTTAGAGTAAAGTTTACGTGCATGCTACTTTGCAAATAATTTTAGAAGCTTACATGTCCTTTAGTCTGTTACTTGAGCTTTTCTACTTTCCTATGTTAGGGTAAGGTTTACGTGCATGCTATCTTACAAACTATTTTAGAAGCTTAAATGGAAAATCTAAAAAAGCATATGAAATAATGTTATGCTCTTTGCAAATAATTTTAGAAGCTTACATGTCCTTTAGTCTGTTACTTGAGCTTTTCTACTTCCCTATGTTAGGGTAAGGTTTACGTGCATGCTATCTTACAGATTATTTTAGAAGCTTAAATGGAGAACCTAAAAAAGTATATGAAATAATGTTATGCTCTTTGCAAATAATTTTAGAAGCTTACATGTCCTTTAGTCTGTTACTTGAGCTTTTCTACTTCCCTATGTTAGGGTAAGGTTTACGTGCATGCTATCTTACAGATTATTTTAGAAGCTTAAATGGAAAACCTAAAAAAGCATATGAAATAATGTTATGCTTTTTGCATTCACGTTTTACGAATCTCTAATTGGTCGTTTGGATAGTGAGTAAAAATCATTATAGCATGTTATTCAATGAATGAATCGAGATGCATGCACACATAACAATTGCGCTTTTGATGAGGTATAGCACATTAAATTTCCAATACACAGTCGCGTTGGATGTCTAGTGCACTAGTAAAGAAGAACATGTAGACATTACAATCCCTGTACATACCTTGCCTGATATATTACTATATACAAAAGTGCACACTGTAGTTTCCGGTGATACTCTCCTTCTTCGTTTTTACTTGTCCATTTTAGACTTAACACGCATTTTAAGAAATAATGGTCAATATACTTTTCCCATATTATTTGATATTTAATCTTAGGTCTTAAAATGATTTGGGGAATATTTGGTCAATTCATTCAAATGAATGGAACTCTTCTACCCAGCATAACATGTTGGATCATTTTATTTGAGAAGATAGTCTTACAGTGTTCTTGATACAAACAATATACAACATCCACATGAAAATATATCCTATACCGCTGATAATAATCATAATTATGTACAAGGTAGGGGATCCAGAATCAACACAGGCTCTAGAAATACCACATATTTTCTTATTACAAAAAAAAAAGAGATTTACCTGAAGTGAAAAGAAGAGTTAAATGTACTTTGAGATAGGACACTCTGCCTGCATCCAAATTTGGATCACGTTTGTTTAGATTTCTATTTCTTGAGTAACTTCCAATTTCGGACCATGTTGTGTAGGCTTCGATGTTTGGAGTTCCACATCGATTAGGAAATAACATTTGTCTTCCCCTCTGACATAACGGACATGTCCATTCATTACATTGAGAAGTTTCTGGGCAACATTTAACGCGATTCCTTCTTGTGTTGTCCATCTATTTCTTTCTCCAGACATGTCATCAATTAGAGCAGCAGGTAGTCCTTGGCCAGGGTGAGTCATTCTAGAAAATAAAGTGTGTTTAATTTCACATAAACATTTAGCAATAGAAGTAACTTCCATACATACATATAATTACTGAAAGGCTATGCAAGGTGGTTTCGCTGATTATGACAAAGATGTTTAAGTTACAAAGTAAGACAATTGACAATGTTCTTCCTGATTTTCTACTCCTCACTTGAAGATTCAAAGAGCTTGATAAAAAAACAAATTCAGCTAAGTGAATGAAGCACCATAATATTCCCAATGATTAGATTAAACTCCGCGAAGCACTTCAACTGATTAGGCATTATACATTGCACGGTTGCATGAAAACAGACACCAGATAAAATGGGTAAGCTCATGCCCTTATGTAACAAACCATCAATAAATAAATAGCAGTGAAGTTACCTCAACTGGAGGTGGATTAATTCATTTCCATCTTGTATAAGTTTCAAACCAGGTAACACCTTGATTTCCACCCAACCATCCGGAGAAGGTGCATGGTGCACTACACTAAGCAAGAAATCTGACAGAACACGCTGAAGCTTAATTTGATCACCATATAGAGGAAGAGTTTTGATCTGGTCAGGGATATCATGCAGCAGCTGTAAGTTCTTTTCTTTCAAGAAAATCATTACTTGACTCACAATAGCATCCACAACATTTCCTAGCACGAATTCCTCCATGTTTAGCTGCACTTTGCTGCTAGAACCAGGAAAAAGTAATGTGCATTTAGCAAACCTTTCAGCCATAGAGAAACAATAGAAAGAGAAACGAAGAAGCAAGTATCAACATACATATATTATGGTGGCTCATTGTTGCACTAGCAAATACAAAGAGTCGTTTACAGTAGATTTTAGAAGAAGACTTTAAGTTTTAATGTGTTTGCAGTATTTTGGGTACTTCTCTCTCTTTTTCTTTGGTGCTCCTGTAAACTGATTCAACACTTTTGGAAAGCCGTTTCTACTGAAATTAAAAATTAATGAGTAACAGCTTCTCGAGATCGGGATGCAGTGTCCAATCTACACAAATTAATGTAAGCCGCAATAAGGGAAGAGTTGCAGTAAAGGAAAGAACAGTGGTAAGTGGTAACTGCTTCTTTGTAACCACTGGATGAACAACCCATTTAGGTCTTAGAAGAACAGATAATACAACTGGTTCTCTGAGATCATATATGATATTTTCTCCATCATTAAGTGACAACTAGTTGAGGTGGAAAATTGAAAAAACATAAGAAAGATAAAGAGCATATTAATCAAGTCCATATAGAAGAAGCATTACCCGTCCTCTATACCTCCAAAATCCATATTGTCAATAACAGACAGTATCTGTTTCTCACAGGCTTCACTTGTCTCCAGAAGCTGTTTCTGATTATCTGAAACACCGGTTGCTTCAAGAAGTTTATGGGTAAACTGGATTCCATTCAGTGGATTTTTCATCTGCTGTAGTACATAAGCATATTCTTTATATTTCCAAAGCGAATCTTTAGAGTCTTGTCTCTCATCTGATGCTTCTGGGTCAATCGTCATAGGCTGCAGGAAGCAGAAACACCCACATACATTCCCATGTTCATCAGTTCTCTTGTTTGCTGTTAGGAACACTTCCAAAAACTCTCCTCTCCTATTAAAAAAGCCAAAGGGAAGCTTTTTGGTGTCATGACCACTAATTGCTTGGTAGAAAAGAATCATAAATTTTGTAAGGGCATCTTGTCCCGTAAGACGACAAAGACCACCAAAAACTTCACCGGGAAGAGTCCTCCCCATGACCTCATATTTTGTCCAACCAGTCAATCTTTCCATTGCTGCATTCCACTCCGAACAACAAGCATTTTCATCAGAAGCAAATATTGGTGGAATCAATGGACTAAGACTTTGTACAATAGCCTCATAATCTCCTCGCAACTGTATGAATTTATCCATGATAAATTTCTCAGGAGTGACATCTTGAGCCACAAAGGACACACCAACAACACCATTTTTGTGGTCCCGGCTTGTGCAGGCATTGATCACAAGGTATATAACTGATCCTGGTGGATCTTTCCCAAACCTTCGCAATTTTATTTCCACATTTTTTTCCTCCTCACCTGAATCACAAGTGACAAAGATAGAGAGAGGGTGGGGAGTGAGAACAAGCTGGGGAATGTTAGTGGAAACTTCTGTGCTCAGGCTGTCAGTCAATTTTGACTTACCCAGACGAGGAAAAATATCTATTTTAACTAAAAGAGTGCACTGAAAGAGCAACCTAAGTCTACTATGCAGTGGAGATGACCGACTAGTCAATGCTGAAAGCATAATATCGCCCCAAGTAATGCAGGTAACTACGTATATATTACAACAAACAAGATGAAAGGCCAATTGAATAAGTGTAGGTAGCCAATTCTCTTACCAGTACGCCTGAATTTCAAATCTAAGAAGATATGCTATCATGTATGACTGCAATGCATAAAGAATGCAGATAAAATAACACCATGAGCAGATAGATAGAATTATAGCCATGTAGTATTAAGGACGTATCCAAATTTTAATGATTGCTATTAAGTCAACATAAGAAGTACCTAACAGAGCTCTATGTAGAACTTTTTCAACAGTTCCACGTGAATCTTCATGAGTAATATCATTAATGAGAGACATTCCAACTGCTTCACTAGCATGCAATCCTGTTAAGTCAGCAATCTTCTCATTCCATCCATTTATTAAGCCAGATGGATCAACTCCGAAAATTGGAGCAGTGGCTGTCTCAATCAATCTAACCATTTCCATTGCCACAGAACTAAGCTCATCCATGCTTGGCCCATCAGCATCATTCTGTTGAGAAGTAGTCAAAGTTTTTAGAGAGCTGTTTTCGTTCTCTTGGATTGATTCTCTCATTATGATTTGTAGAGAATGAATGGCATTAATCTCCGGAATCTCCCATGGCAAACTTCTGCTTTTAACCACTTCAAGAAAGGCATTAAATGAAGATCGTGGGTGCATTTTTCCTCCATCATCTTTATCATCTGGATGATGCTTAGCACCTCCCCACTTGACTTCCTTAGCTGTGTGAGACCTGAACCAGAATAGAAAATCCTTGGAAGTAATTCTCGCAGTAGCCATGCCACAAACAGCATCTCCCAGTAAAGCCGCACCAGGATAACCAGCATCCGCAAGGCAGTCAGTACTTAAACCTGTAGAGTCCTTATGAGCAACTAGTAACCACTGTGCAATATCTTTAACTTGTGCTTCAGTTGGTGTCACCCCAAGCAACCAACATTTTCCACCACAATAAAGTGCAGCTCCATCACACTTCACAAGGTCCATAATACTAGGGGATTGTGTTACAACGCCAAATGGAACATCTCGAAGAAGCATGTCACATAGTAAGGTCTGCATCTGGAGAGTTTTCTTCTCTGCCAGCTGTGATGCCAATTGAAGCTCCATATTAAGCTGCAAGCCGAATGCCTGTGTGAAGAATTCACATGCATATCGAAGTGGGAAAGGCACATACCGAGGAGAAGTGTGATGACAGACAATCAAACCCCAAAGCTTCATTGAATCACCGCTATTGATAAGAACTGCCATAACCAAAGACGATATAGATCCCATGTTGGCCATATACTTGCTATGGCATTCATGAGGTGATCTAAGAGTCGAATTAACCAAGCAGATAGGCTGCTTTAGTTCTTCACTCTGAACAACCTTAACAGGCTGAGCATTACAATCACATATCATCCTAACTCTGTTCTGTTTAAACAAGAAGCGGGCAGCTTGTGGGATATCTGTTGCAGGATAATGCAAACCCAAATAAGGTTCCAAGTCTGATCTCCTTATCTCAGACACAATTTCACCATGATTATCATCATGGAACTTATAGACCATTACCCTATCATATCCAGTCAGCTTCTGCACATCTTCCACAGCTGTATCACATAGAACCCCTATATCTCCACCAGGGAGTGACTGCAACCTAGATATTGACCGTACCGCCAGTTTTTGTGACTGCACTGCCCCAGCAAGCAGCAATGCAGGATCACTAGAATTAGCAGGTTCTAAATCAATCACAATGCCCACATCAATCCTGTGAAGTATAGCATAAAAGGGCTTATGGGTAGTCCTAGAATGAACCCATATAGGGTTCAACAAAGAAATTTCCCTAGAAGCCATAACTTTAGCCAATGAATCCCCTGAAGAAGGGGTAAAAAGATTTCTAGCATCAACACCAATCAGACCTAATTTCATCTTTGTAGGCTTAAAACCCAACATATCATAGCAATTCTCACTATAACCTATAATCTTGAAAGTGGGTTCCTCAATAGCGACCATACACCCAAATGGTTGAACAAGCCCACCCCTTTGAATTCTTGAAAGATAAGAAGTGATTTCTTCTTCATTAGCTTCATGTGGTGGAAAAAGAACAGATTTTGAATAATCAAAAGACTTACCAGAAACACTAGACTGCTCAAACTCAGCCATTAACTTTGCATCAGCATTGTACTGAGCCAGTGCAGCCTTACTAGCGTTATTCTTCATGTTACTAGCTGCAGAAGAAGTATTCAAGCCTGAATCTTTGTTGTTGTTTTGCTTATTCTGGTTCAAGGATGTCCTTCCTCCTCCTCCTCTTCTGTTTTCACTACTCTGTGACTCCATTTTATGGGTTCTTGAAAATGGTTTATTCTTAGAGAAAACTCAACTACAAAGAGCAGCTGGTATTCTATCATGACTCTACTTGATTCTTCTGCTTGAGCCCTCTTTGTAGCTCCACACGTCTACCTCCTCTCTCCCTTTCTCTAATACATACTGTGCTAATATCTTTTACTTAATCTTTTATTATTATAAACTTTCTAATCATTTTTTTCGAGTTCTCGATGAAAAAATTTAATAAAACAAATGAATTCAAATTAATCATTGTTTTTAACTTCTTAGTAATGACTGATGCAATTCTCCAATCCCATTTTTCGTTTCTCTTTGGGAGGAATATTTAATGAGATGCTATAGTAATAATTTGAATAGAACAAGTTTATATAAATATCTCGTGTATTTAATTTATTAATCACTTAGTTTTAATAATGATCACATCATTAAACATAACATACGCACTATACTCTTAAGTGAGAATATCAAGTATACTTAGCTAAACTAAAATAAGGAAATATCCTTTTAGTTCTAGAAAATTTAGTCAGACTAGTATTTTAGTTATTTATTTTATCTTTTTGAATATTTTTTGTCATTTTAACTTTAGTATGTTTTAATTAAAAATTAAAAAAATTATTCGTGTATTTTAAAATAAAAAATATTATAAATTTTTACAATTTCAGACCCTTAAAATAATACTCCCTCTAATTATTATTTTTTTAGTTGTCACGAGAAGATTGACAAGATTTTTATGAAAAAATAATACGTTTTTTGTCTGTTTTCATTTGTCATAGTTTTCTTTTATAGATTTAAACGATAAAAATTTTGACTTACATTGTATGATGTATTTTTTCATCATATGGATATGCAAAAAATTACAATTTATAGTACTCTTTGAATAGTTTTTGAATATCTAAATTTTTTGTTTAAAATATCAAATTAATATAATCTAATTTAACTTTGAAAATTAGTTAAATTGACTTTCGAAAAATGCAACATGACAAATAAAAGTGAACAGACTTATTTGATCTATATATTCCTTATTAATTAATGTTAGAGACAAAATTGGAAAAAGATAAGTAATATGTTTTGATTGTTCAAATTAATAACTGTTTTGAAATAAATATTTTTTTTCGTACAGATGACAATTAAAACGAAACGGAAGAGGAAGTACTGAAATTTGAAATATTGAGTTGTGTTTAGATGAATTTTTAAGAACCACAAATTTGAAGGGCATTAAAGTTTTTGAGATATTGTGGTCATGAATGTATACCCCCCATATATAGGGCCTTTATAACTATGGTGGATTAAAAAAGATTCCTTAAAAACATTGGTGGAGAAGGGGACATCAAATAGTTTGCTTTTTAAATATCCAAAAAAAAAAAAGTCCAATTTAATATTAGTATATTATATAGTACAAGACTTATTAGATACATATACAAACATTATTGTTGATTACTGAAGATGACAATATATATCTATGTATAATTTTTTCTAACATACCTACATAGTGTCATAGTTCATGAATCTATCACTATTATGTATAATATTTTGTATTTCATATAACGTGTGTAATTAAAATGGATAATTTTATGTTTTTGTCTTTGGGCAGATATTCGAAATTCGACTGATTCGTAATAAAGAGCTAAACCAAACATTTAAAGTTATAAGTTACTTGAATTGAGTAGATTGAATATATGTAATAAAAAAAAACTAATTACATAAAAATAAACTTAATTTTTATTATAATATCAATATAGAATTTGTTACCGAAAGTCATAAACTTTAAAATCTAGATGGATATTGTTGAAATGTATGTATCCACTTATATTGATGGGATCAGGTCCTTGGTGAAGTAAAGTCAGAGAGTGAAGAGCAAATGCAGAAACGTAAAGATTGACTACCAACCTTACGTGAAAATCTCCTTACTCAAGAGAAGAAAATCACGACCTTTTCAACAGGACTTTCAAACCGATTTCACTAATCTTCAACAAGCAAAAGTAAAATCCGGTTACAACAAGAGATTAGCCTCCTAATCTTTCCACTAAGTAATACTCCCTATCACTTAGCTGAGCATGAGAAGATACAACACTACTCTCTATACTAATCTTATCCGATTAATATAGACTTAGAGTGAAAACCTAAGTTACCCTTAACTTAGCTCTTACAATGATTCACCGTTTCTTTCACAATTGAAATGAATCCTACAATATAAGAACGATTACTAGCAGACAAATACAGCAAGTACAAAAAGCAATGAAAGCACTTCTATCAGTTTCCTTGATGTTCTTGAAGTTTGAAATTTCTCTCTTTGAATAAATGTCTAAATGAATTGTCATTTGTTTGATTTATACCATGAAGAGTTATTACCCATCAAATAAACAACCTAGTCGTTTCTGATTGGTGAATTACTTTGCTGCTTCACCAAATTTCCTGAAAAGCAGAAAGCTCTTACGATTGTCCAGCACTTTGAAGCTTGAACAAGATCCTTCATTATACTCTGTAGAGGACCGGGTCCCTGCATTTGTAAGAAAATCATCAAAACATCGAGAAACACTAAGCTCTTACCAATTTCCATCTTTTTGATGATGACGTACAACCTACATAACTCTTCGCGTGAGTGTACAATCATTCATTCATATGGCCATAAACAGTAAACATTATTCATATGGCCATAAACAGTAAGCATTATTCATATGGCCAGTGAACTCTCCTTCACTCTATCAAGTCCCTTTGGTGAGTTTAGCATAGTTCTTCTTTGAAGATGACTTTCTCTTTGTAAGCTTAAGAATTTTGTTTGTCAAATGTTAAGTTTGTGGTTAAGTGTTAAGAGATTATATCAAAATGAACACAAACTCTTTGGTGACAGCTTTTCTGACATCCATCTTGTCATCCTTTCACATGCACAATCTTGCAGGGACCCTAACAAACTTCTCTATGAATTCTTGAAAAGCGTGTTGGTCAACTTCCTTTTTTGAATGAATGATATTATGATGTTTGTTATATTGAAAATATCAACCATAAAGAATTATTATCCGTTGGACAACACCCTCGTTCATTTTGATTGGTGTAGTACACTGACGCCTTACCAACCTCTGACACAACAGCTCTACAAATGTACTCCATTATAGATCTGGGCAAGAGAACTCAATCAGGGATCAGGTCCCTTCATTTGTGAGGATTATAAAGACACCTAAAATAAAATATAATATTTCTTCCCTTTTTGATGATGACATATAAATATACCTCACAATGAGTTTATCATTCATTTCACTATCAGTAATCCCTATAACAAAGATCTGATTCCTTGTATCATATTTGTATTTTGAAAAAGCTATATGATGTTAGTAATTAAGGCGGTAAGAAAGATTGTGAGAGATGGTTAGATGGATAAGGAGGTCTAAGGCAATTTTTATAAAATAGATCTTAGGCTTATTTATAAAACTTTTTTATCCTCATAATTTTTTTAAAATACATGATAATTAATTATTATTTCTTAATTCTGAACATAATATTTTTACGTAACAAACTTGTAAGACATGAATATATATATAAAAAAAATTTACGTTATATAACACTACAAATATTTATATCTTAGATAAATCATTATTGATTATAGTTTTGAAATTCCTTTCAATTGACTCAATTGTTATACAAAAACTATCAAATATTCTAGAAGTAATAGGAATATTTAAAAGAAATTAAGACTTCATATGATTGGTCATGCTCATTAGAGCATCATTTTTACTTCTATATATTTCGTATGATATTAAATTATAAAAATACATCAAAATCATAAATTCATAATGATTTTTACACTTTAGAAAGCATTCAAAGTAGTTAAAATAATGTTTTTTAAAATTTAATTAGTTTGAGCTTGAAATATTTGAAAGATATCTAAAAAAAATTAAATATTATCTTATAAAATCATTTTCAAAATATGATTGACTCAAATTGGAGCGAATCGAACACATATAAAAAGTAAAAAGTATACATAAACTTAATTACAATAAGAAAATTTCAATTAATACGGTAACAATAAATATATAATTAGTTATTTTATATATATATATTACCGTTGAATAAAATCTATGTCTTTTTTTTAGATTCATAAAGTCTTTGTTTTGGTGAGCTTAGGGTTGAGACGCCTTCGAAAAAGTATAAGATTATGTAAAAGTTATTTTCTCTTTTTTATTTTATTAATTTTCGAACACGCTTATTATACATGTATCTTGTGTTAATTAGTATTAATATTTTAAAATAATATAAATAACATTAAAGTATATATGTGATGAAAATCGTAAAAATAAAATATGAATGTAAATTAATAAATAAAATGCTATAATTTATTACAAACTCTTCGACGTGTGATACATTAAATTTTTCAATAAGACACTATGTCATGCATGTTACGATTTATCCGAATATAGTAACTTTAATTTAATATATACAATAAAAATTATGAAATATTTAAAATATGAATCAATGAAACGAACATACTCTTTGTCTACTTATCAGTACTATACGTTATTATTATATTAAAAAATATATATATAAGAGCAATACAGGACAAGGTAGACAAAAATGAAGACATATAGACTTTGTTTTTGTTTTTATTTTTCGAAAAAGTTGTCTTATACATGTGTAATATTGAAATTTTGTGGATTTTATAAGACATGTTTATTTAATATAAGAATGTTCAGTGTGAATTGATATTTTAGAATATGTGTTTAGTTTTATTTATAATCTTTTGGAGATTATTTTACGATAAATTTTAGTTCATGACTATTAAATTTCCTTAAAAATCATCTTAAAATATCGCATAAAATTTTGGGTATTTTTAAAAATCAAGATTTCAAATTCGTGAATTGATGGAATATTCATATTCATATAGAGGTCAAATTAAATCATTCTAGTTCGAGAAATATGTCACTAACGATCTTCAAATTGTGGATACATCTTATGAGGGGAGAATCAAGTGAGGAATAGAATTGTACCCGCAATATATATGAATAAAATTATCTTTTTTTTCATATTTTTATGTGATTATAATTTATTTTCTATCAGTTTAAGAGGATTATAAAAATCACATGAGAGTTATTCTCTCCGCTTTAATTTCTGGTTTAATTTTTAATTAAAAAATATTTGTATGTTCAGTTCTTGAATTAAAAATGTATACGATATAATAAGATACTTTCTCCGTCCAGAATTATTTGTCATATTGTGCTTATCGAAAGTTAATTTGATTAATTTTTAAAGGTAAATTAGATTACATTAATTTGATATTTTAAACAAAAGAATTAGATATTCTAAAACTATAATAAAAAATACTATAAATTAAATTTTTTTTCATATTATTATAATGAAAAACACATCTTAAAATGTTAGTAAAATTTTTAATAATTTAACTTTAAAAATAGAAATTATGACATATAATATGAGACGGAAGAAGTAATTTTAAATTTTATGTTGTTAAATATGTAGTGCGAAAAAATGAAATTAAGAAAATAAGATACAAAACAAGGTAGACAAAAAGGAAGACATATTTTGTTTTTTGTTTTTAGAAGTTGTCTTGCACATGACGTTAGTAATTAAGATTAGGGTAATGCTAAATGATTAGAAATTGAAAAGTTAATAATATTTATTTTTTTAAAAAATAAATTATTATTTTTAATTAAAAATAGTTAAAAGGATTAAAATATTTTAAAAAATAAAATAACATAAAGTAAAATGTGTTTTTTTATCATTTTGATCAAATTTTCTGATAAAAATCTTTGATCAAAAAGATTGTTCCTTAAGATTAAAGGAGATTATAAAGATCATATGAGAGTTGTTCTCACCGTTTAAGTTAATTGTTTTATTTTTGTTTGATATGAAATTTAAAAAATTTAAAAAATATTTTTTGAGTTCTTAAATTAAAAAATTTATATAATATATTAAGATAATTTTAAATTTTATAATCTTTAGAGTAAAAAATGAAATTAAGTAATTGCAAAATAATTTTTTAAAATAAATTAATAAAAAAACAAATAAATTAAAACGTATAATTGCTTGAGTTATGTGCCTGTAGTGAATCCCATTCAACACATTTTTAGTTATTTGTTTTGATTTTCTTTTTAGTATGTTATGTATTTGAAATATAAATTGAAACAATTAACAATTAAAAATATTAGGTTATATATATTTAAGACTACTGCTCACAATATAATAATTTATATTCTTAAATTTTTTTATTTTAATTGACTCTTAAAATTTTAATTAGTGTCCTATAAATTAGATATCATTTAAGAATTAAACACTTTCTTGTATCTATTTACTGGTTAAATATTTCCTAGTTCCTTTTTTCTTTTACTTGTCATTTTTAACAAATCAAGTAAAGATAAATTTTTTTCTATTATAGTCTTAATTTATTATAATTAAGTTAATCGTAAAAGATTTATAATTCATCATGTCAATCATTATTTTTTGATATGCCAAGTTAAAATTAGACAAGTAAAAAAAATAAAGAAAGCAAAAAATATTATAAATTCACAATAACTAACATTCTAAAAAAATTTAAAATCATATAAAAATTTAATTGACTCTTCAAATTTTACAAGCCGAAACAAAAAGAAAACATATCTTTGTGAGAATTACAAGAATATTATTATACAATCAGAATAATTAATAAACGTTAATATTTTTACAAGTATTTAAAAATTTGATAGACTTTTAAAATTATATCTATGTTTCATGAATTGTACTTTCGTTGTCTCAATTTATATGATATTCTTTATGCTTTGAAAATTAAATAATGCAAGTTTGATCAAAATTTTACGCATAAAATTTTCAATTTTTTGGAGAAAAGGCTCAAATATGTCATCGAACTTTCAGAAAAAGTTATGCCATCAATTAAAAGTTTGTCTCATTTATGTTATTACCGTTCAAGAAAAGGTTTCATTTATGTCATTACTTTTTAACAATAGCTTAACCATTTTTGACACGTGGCCAATTATAATTCGGTCACGTCATCAATTTTTTAATTAAAAAATCAGGAAAAAATTAATTCAATTTTTATTCAAAGTTTTGATTTTTTAGTTTAAAAAATTGATGACGTGACCAATTATAATTCGGCCACATCATCAATTTTTTAATTAAAAATCAAAAAAATTAATTCAATCTTTTTTTTTCTTCAGAATTATGATTTTTTTAATTAAAAAGAAATGACGTGGCAAAATTATAATTGGTCACGTGTTAAAAATGATTTCATAAAATCACTATTAAAAAATAATTGCATGAGTGAGTTTTTTCTTAAACTGTAATGACATAAATGAACTATATTTTTAACTGATGGTATAAACGAGTTTTTTCTGAAAATTTAATAACATATTTGAACCTTTTTCCATTTGTTAAATGAAACTTATATATTTATAAGCTATATAAAAAATATTATATATCATAATAATTGATAATTTAATTTTTTATAAAAAAATTTAACAATATATATATTTAATTCTTAAAATTTAAAAAGTAACATATAAAATAAAAACGATAAACTATAAATTAAACTGTTGCTGGGATGAGCTATGGTTGCTTGGTGGTACGTCATTCACGAGTTTTGAGATTGACTGAATGAATTTAATATACTATTTTTCTTACAGCGGCGCCTTTAAAACATATTATATATTGTATGTTATGTATAAATAAATAATAAAATATTATATACTTTATGTTAGAGATTTTCTTATTTCTTTCCAAAAAAATTGTCGTCTGACATTAGCCATTACTTGGGTGTATAAGTCAAATAGTAAAACCAAATCAAATTGATGAATCAAATTAAATTAAAAAAAAGATTTATCGTTTGATTTGGTGGTTAAAAAAAATTGATTACTCTTAATTTGATATAGTGTTAAAAGAAAAAAGTCAAATTAAATCCAAATTATTTATATATATATATATATTCTCTATTTTATTTTTAAGAAGATTCTTTTTCTCTTATTAATAATATAATATAATTATTTATATTTTATTATTATTTTCTTATTTCATAATACAAATTGTTTTTTCTCCTCCATGTAATCAACTTGTATAATTTTCATTTCATATAATTTTTTATTTTGTTTTTCAAAATTCTTATTTGATATAAAAATATATTTTGTTCTAAATTTCTAAATAACAGAAATCACAGAAAAATATTATATTATATATAAATTAATGGACAATTCGAATAAAAGTGAAATTATTAATAAAATAAAAAATTAAAGGTAGATATTAGGGGAAAAAAGGTATTATAAGTTTATAACTGAAATCTAGTAGATAATAAAATAAAAGGTAGAAAAGAAAATAGTGAATAAGTTTTAGATGATGACAAAAATTACGATGTCAATGTAGAGTTTATGAGTTGTTCAATAGAATAATTACTTCCGATTTTTTTTTTTTATATATATATATATATATATATATATATATTATAATTATTATTATTATTAATTATTCTTTAATGGAGTACCAAGTCAAATTGTGACAAGTAAAAGTGCAAAATAGTATATTTAAATTGTATCTGTCATGACTTACATGTCACAATTACGAATATCATTTTATTATTTCTACCGTTTAACTTAAGGACATTTAATTCAAATTCTCTATACTAACACTAACAAAAAAATAGAAATAATACATAAATACAACCCTTAACTTGACTTTAATTGACAGTTATGACTTTTAACCTTGGTATGTACAAGTATGCACTTAAACTTATATAAAATTGAGCAAATGAACATATTTGTCTTATATGACAATTTTGTATCCTACGTGTATTATGTCATGTAGGACATTTATGTCTTACTGCAACAAAAATAACTTTTAGCGACAATAATATTTGTTTAATTTTATAATAGTTTAAATATTTATTTGTGCACACTTCAAAATTAGAAGAAATATAATTATTTATTAATGCCAAATTAAAAATTATATGCATGTATTATAACTAAAATATGTTAGTTTTACAAAATTACTATATATGATTCAAAATTCAAAGTAATATCTACGTAACTATCAACGCAGATTTTTTTTGTGCGCGCTCAAGTTACTCACTTAGCCAAACTATTTACCACATCAGCTTTCATAGTCAACCATCTTTGACCACCTTTATTATTATTATTATTATTATTATTATTATATTTTACAACTCTGAAAGAATGAAGCGGTTCCAAATACAAAAGCCTACCTTTTTATTCCCATTTTCAATTTAAACATTAATATTTGACATTTTGAAAATATTAAATAATCTTAAATTACACGTTATAGTGTAATCTTTTATAGTTTTAGAAAATTTTAATACCAAATATAATGATAAAAAAAATTATTTGCTTTTTTATTAATAAAATGATATTACATAGATTAAAATTGAAATCGAAAAAATAACATTGTTTCTCGTCTCCGTCCAACAACAAAGCAACAAATTGCGTCCATCTCTATCCAACTACCGTTTAACTCATACTCTTTGTTACTTAGTTTGATTTTTTTTTTCTCTCTTAATTTATTTTATTTTCATTACAAAATTATATTACCTTTTTTCTATTTCATTTTTTTTGAATTTTTTTAATGAAACTTTCACATATAGAAAACACAAAAATCATATTTCTATACTATAATGTAGTTTGCAAATTGCATTTTGTAGCAAACATAAGTATGTATATCACTATACATAAACAAAAGAAAACAGTTATACATAAAGTATTTCTGTTTCGGTATACATATACAAAAGATCAATTGTATAATCTGTGTTTGTATAAAACGAGAAAGACAAAAGAGAACTGGACGGAAAAATATTTGTATCGTATGATTATAAGTGTATAGAACGAGATATATGTATTTGCATGTGTTTATACAATTTTCTCTCATTTTATACAAATAAAAACACAATTATAAATTTTTTTTTTGTATAAATGAGAGAGACAAGGGTGGTTAGAAAGATCTGGGAGAGTGACGAGCTAGATCAGGAAGAGGGGAACGAAAATATATGTATATATACAATTTTCTTTTGCTTTATACAAATACAGACGTAAATACATTTATGTTTGTATAAAAAACGAGAGAGGCGAGGGAGAGAACGAGAGTGACGAGCGAGATTCACCAGGAGAAAGGCAAAATAGCAACAACTTCTTATGGGGTACAATTAAATTAAACTATGATTATAATATTTAATTTGAATTGATAGTTTGATATTATATACAATTTTCATTATTATTTGGACTTAAGTAATTCATATATAGACAACTATATGTTTGATATACGACGTATATACACACCTATGCAGTACCAATGCATACTTGATATCAAATACACATATCTTCCTCTGCTTCTCCTTTCTTATCAATACATATTTGATATCAAATACAATTATATTCTTCTTCTTCCTTTTTTTTTCTTCTAATTTTCTGATTAATGCATATCTAATCAAACAAAAACATGTATCATCTCTTCCTCTTCCGCTTCATCTTGTTCTTTTTCTTCATATCAATGCATATTTAATCAAATGCATGCATTTTATTGTTCTTTTTTTTAAGCGTGCACACACATACACACATTTGATATCAAATATAATTTTTAGACTTAAGTCTCTGCGACACGCATCACATATTTGATATCAAATATAACTTTTAGGCTTAAGTCATATGCAGCCCCTTAAAGTTATTCGCATAATTCACTTAGATTTCTTAACTAAGGATAGTACCTATTGAACACTTTTATCTATTCATATTTATTCCTATTAGACATTTTTCGATAATAAGTAAAAAAAAAAAAGTGTAATGCACTTGCTGTGATGTGGCAAAATGTCAAGTTATAAGATAACATATGGCATAGGGTCCAACGATTATAGAAAAAAAGAATTTTATGTACAAAAAAGTAAAAATTATTTTACATAAAATTTTCCATCTGTTTTAAAAAAATAAACAAATGAGAAATCCAACCCTACTAAGCCCCTATTCTTCTTCATCTTCTTTGTAACAAGATTTTTTCTTTCTCAAACAATAAAATTTAATATCTTTGTTAATTGCTTTTATAATTATTTGTTATTTCTAATACGTGAGTGAAAAAAATATCAATACAAGAGTGATAAAGAATGAGAATCTTTCAATAGTCTTGAAATCGAAAGCAAAAATTAATCGAGAGAACCTAAATTATTTTTATTGAACCAATCTAATATTATTTTTGATAATTTTAAGGAGTTTACATTTTAATCTGAATAGTATATTTGTTTAAAGATGACCCAAATAAACATTGATCGACTAAGTTTTTTCAGTCTGATGTTCTCTCTTCTTTTTTCCTTTCAAATTCACTTAGTCAATTTAACTTTTTTGATTTTAGTAAATATTAAAAAGAGATAGAATCCAAAAAAACAACAATAGTGTGTAGGTCTTCTTTTCTTTGATGAAGAAGATGACTTGAAAGGGGTGGGGTGGGATATTTTTTTCATTTTCATTTTTGTTTTAACAAACTGTATTAATTTTAATTTTTTTTTTAAAATTGAACTATTCAAATGCCAAGTGGCAAAAAGTATTAAGTTTTATTTTTTGAAAAAATAAAAATAAAATATTTAAAGTTTTTTCGCACTTAGCTGAAGTGATAGACGCTTTTTTTCTCACATCAACATTTTGTGTTTAATATGTATAGTTTTTGAACTATTTAGGTGTTCAATAGGTAATAATCATAGTTAAGATGTTCATTTGAAATATATAGACAACTTAAGGGGTTGCAGTTGACTTTGGCCTAATTTTTATTCTCCACGTACACTTGTTACATCACACATTTGACATCAAATACATATATCTACGTACAAATACACTATATACATCAATGTCATCTTAGAACTAATATGTACATACACATATACATCAGATATATTAATGTCTTCTTTGATGCTAGATACATTAAATATTTGATATCAGACCATTGCGTTTTCGTACTTCATTTTAAGTATGTATCTATGCACAAACACACTAAATACATTACATTTTATGATATAAGATACATATTAATTATGTATATGTTCATATTCAAAGTTAGTTATAGACATACATAAAATTGTGAACCTGATATAAAGCACAAATACGAAAAGTGGGAGGAACACGAGAGACAAATGAAAAAAGAGGGAGACGAAAAGGAAAGACACATTATATCTCAGATAAACAAAACAGATACATGTGAATCTCGTTTATACATGTGAAATCTCGCTAAACGAATACATCGTATCTCTTGACAACCAACTTATATCCCTTTTTATAACTAACTAACCGTTATTCTTTTTGTGTAATTACACCCTGTTACATATTTTTCAATTTTTTTTTTAAAAATTACCTGTGTCTAACGTATTATAAAATTTTTCAATCTCAAATGCTAAAATGTCATATTTGATTTTTCATTTTAAATGTAATAATTGAATTAAGTCTCTTTATAGCATATATAAGGAAAAAAACTAAATAAAAGAAGGAAGAAAAAAAAAGAATAAAATTATCGAAACGTCACTGCGTTCACATTGTTTAGGTACAACAGCTTAGAGCTTGAAGTACAAAAATATATTGCTACTGTCAGCCTTAGCCTATACAGTATCCTTTTTATTTTTTCTATATATATACACAGAAGAGAAGAGCTAAAGAGAGAGAAAAGCGCGCGTCTAGAGAGAGAAAGTGAGAGAGACGCTTGGTGACTCTACCAGGTAATATAGACCTATAGATACAGAAATTTGTATCTCTTTGTGTGTATATATCTGACATCCATGAAATCACCTTTCACTGTTTCTGTGTATAGTACTGTTCATCTTATTGTTTTTTTTTGGGGAGGGTTTTTAAAGTTGGTAATTTGAGCTGTGTTTGGACTTTGAATTTTGTGTAGGGTTTTTGATCTGTTGATCATTTGTGGTTTTGGTTGTTGAATTATGTGTGATTCCTTGATTGAATTGATGAAAGTTGATTGAAGTTGACTTTGCGATCTTCTGGGTTTACTTTTAATTATTTTGGGGTTTTGGGTTTCTCTGTTCGAGTGAATTTATAGGCTTTGGTATGGTTATACGAGAATTTTATTACTGGTAAATTTTTATTTTTTTCTTAATTTACGAATAAAATTTAATTTTCTGAAAATATTCTGGAAATATGGAGTATTCATCTGTTTTCTTGACCATATGTGCAGTGTTCTGCTTTTATTTTTTTTTATTATCTTTTTTTTTTATAAAAAAACATTGGGTAAAAAGGTTCAATTTTTATTTTGAATTCTAGGAACTTAGGAAAATAAGTCTTTGTTCTTGTAGATCTTAATTAAAGATGGTTTATCTGGACTATATGGGCCGTGTGGTGGTTTATAGGTTTCCTGATAGGTCTGAATTAGGTTAATTTGAGGATTATTTAGGATTCCATGAGCTGGGGAGGAGAAATCAGAGTAAATAAGTGTTCTTTCCACTGATGTGATTTAACTTTACAAGGTTCTGATGAAAAAACAGTCTTTATGGGTTGATAAGGTGGGCAGAACTAGCATCTTATCTTTATTTTTCATGGGAAAAAGCTTTTATTTTTTTTTAATGTTTAGGGAAATTAAGCTTCTAATTTGGCAGATAATAATAAAGGATGAAGTTTGTGGAGTAGATAGTGATATAGGAAATGGAGTAAAAAAACATGACTTGAGAATTGTGTGAAACAAGTAACCTATCCAGTCAAGGCATTATTGATTGATTGAGACAAAAGGATTCCCTCAAAACAACTCAACTCCAACAAGCCTCTGTGGAAGAAGGTTTATGTCTGTTTGGTGGTGTGAATTGGGTGGTTTTGTTGTCAGGTTCAGTTTTGATGGATTAGTGTGGAGCAAATTAAAAGAGTTAGTAAACAACATTGGTCTTATCATCCATCTTTACAAAAGACTGATTTGAAGGTGTGATTTCACCACCCTTGCAACTTTTGTTAAAATTTGGTGGTTCAACATTAGCAAATTGTGGCTAAAAAAATGTTTCCATGCTTTGATAGGGGGCGAAATACCCAGTGCAGAAAAATTATCTATATATATAGATGTTCTTGATGTTTGCTTCAGCCAATAGTTGAGTTTTGGGAGTGGTTTATGATAGCAGGAATTTCTCTGTTCCTTTATATTCAAGTGATTTTGGTTATTGGTTTGCTAGAGTTCATTTGAGTATTATTTCTTTTGATTAGTTCACTACATACAGTATATAACTATAAACATTGTTCTATATATTCTTCTTTTCGATATTCTAACTTTCAGGCATAGCCATGAATTCTAAAGGTTTTTCAATTTTCTTTGACAACAGTCTCTTGTGGCTGATACTATATCTGCTTGAAGGGGTTTTGAATCCCTACTGATGCTTTCAGATCAAGATTGTGCTACACATTCCAAGTACGAATCAAATGCCATCTCTAAGAATGAAGACAAAGCTAGCCACATCCAGTTCGAAAGAAAAAAATGGTCTCCATGTCTGTCCAAATTCTAGTGTCATATCCAAGAGTTCTCTCTCTCGAACCAGAAGTGTGCAGAATGCAGACGAAGTTGCAGATCTGATTCACAATACTCATGATGGTAGGTTTTGTTCTATGTTATGGCTTTTCAGAATAAGAACTTTTTCGTTGTTATTGTGATGGTGTGAGATTGATGCTTTTCTCATCACCCACAAGTTTTACAATGTAACTCTCTGCTCTATGCTGACATTGCCATTTCTTTGTACTGCGCATTCTGGTTCAATCATCAGTTGCTTTAATTCTTGCAGTTCCTAGCTACTACAAAGTTCATCCACACCAAGTCGGAAGAAATGGTGATCATGCTAATGATTTGGTAGATGACCTTCTTGAAAAGCAACAGCCACCTGTTACTGATTCTGCAAACCTTGATACCACGGTAAATATGTCCTCGAGTGTTAACTATTAGTACCTGTTGCTTTACGTTTCATTTATAGTAGTCTTAATTTATTTATTCATTTCTTTCAACTATCTGGTGTATAATGGACTCAAATTCTTCCAAATATACACATATCTCTTGTCATGCATCTTCAGCTTGTTATATAATAAATTTATATAGTTCCCATTTTCCCGGTAAATGGTCATAAAGTGTTCTCATAAACATTATGGAGATACAGAAACTGAACATAGAAATTCATAGGAGAAACCATGGAACCAAAGAAAGGTCCACATTTAAGCTGTCTGATCTCTCCATATCTCTACTTCAGTGGTGTGTGAAGAAAACAGTATGTGAAAGGGCTGAGACACACGAGCATCAGGAAAAGTAGGCCATTTGTTTTTCTAGAGTCAAATTGAGCTTCATTTTGATTTTTGACATGAATTAAACCGAGCATCAGTACGAGAGTCAAATTGAGTAATCTTCATTTTGATATTTGACATGAATTAATCTGTTTTCTGAAATAAAATATATATGTAATATTTTTGGAAATGTCTAGTGTTATAGATGTTCAAAATCAGCACTAGAAGGTGCCACAATTACATAAAAAGTCGGAAAAAATGAAAAAAAAAAAAGATAAAAAAGAAAAAATGAAACTTGCTGGCTATCTGTACAAAAGATTTGATGAACTGTAACTGGGTTACACTATCATCTATCCATTTCTGTTTACACCAAAAAGATATCCACAAAATGCAATCTGACTTGATCTTCAAGACTGAGTTCTTTTGTCTTTATAAACATCTTTGTTTCTCTCTTTCCAAGCACACCACCATATGACTTCTGGTACTGTGTTCCATTCTGTCTTGATCTGCTTTGAAAGACCTTTCCTATGCTGAGATAGTACCTAGCATTACCCATTTGATTCCCAGAAATTTCAAGAGAAACTGCAACAACTGTGTGCTGATAGCAATGTAGAAATAAATGGTCAACAGACTCTTCTCTTTCTTCAGACATCTGTAAACTATTGAACTCCCCTTCTTTGAAGATTGTCTTGGGTTAAGCAAGTCTTCCTAGCCACCAACCATACAAAACATTTCGTTTCCATTGGTGCTATAGAGTTCCAAACTTGTTTCCAGAAACCAAAATGTTGCTAATAGGACTCCCTCGTGAGCAAAATTATTACATGCCCTTACAGTAAAGATGTCCTTGCTGTGTTCCTTTACAGGTAATATATTTTAACCAAATACATAAGAACCTTTAAACATAGATTTCATAATTGAATAAAACTGATTTGGGAAATTGTGGTCTGACAAATTTCATCTTGCAAAAAGTGAATGGGTCAGAACAAGACCCCAATGCAAAGGCTGCTGTAATGAGAGCCCAGATATCAGTCTATCACCATAACAAAAATTCATTATGGTCAAATCTTCTGACTAAAATATAATAATTTATCTCAGAAGTAACTAGTGCTTAAATACCCACAAGCACTTTAGTCTGGGATTTCAGTATCCAGTTGCTGAAGTGTTGGACACATTGACAGCCTTGTTACCCGTATAATAGGTCATTGATGGACTCCTTCAATCTATAGATGACTGTGTCGTTTCATGCTTTATCTTGTACGTTCCCATTGATTACCATTTGTTTCTAGCTGCTTTTGTTGAACTTAATTTGTGCTTGATTTTTTTGCTCAAGAAAAAGGATATGCACAAGTAGAGTAAAACAAAAGCCAACCCCAACTAGCTTGAGATTTAGGCATAGTTATTGTTGTTGAGTGCAACATAAACAGCTAGAAAGAAATAGATAATTCACGTTGTATAACAGTATAACTCAGATATTATTACTTTATTAGTTCACATAATATAGGGCTGGCTGACACTAGGATATGCGCGCTCCTATCCCCTGAAAGTTTTACACTTTAGTTTACTATGCCATACATGTGCCTGCATGCTGAAAGTTAACAATTTGATTTTTGATGTCTCTGCTGTCCTATCAGGTTTTGGAATCGGTGCAGGAGTCTACAGTAGTGATCTGCAAACCAAGTTCAGAGACAATCTTTTCACCTAGTGTGGAGCCTGTTAGTGGTGCGCACAGTGAGTCTGATATACCAAGTGATGGAGGTATACCTCCATTTTTGTTGGATTCTTTTGTTGATTATGAAATTCATATTCAGATTTTGTTTCTTCTCTTTGTCCTGAAAAAGTGCTTAGGCAAACCACAACCCATCCTTAAATTTGCTGTATTTCTTCTGTTCTTGAAAAGGATGTTGCCACACAGCCAAAAGCCCCCCGGGTCGTAGATGATAAGAGCTGGGGAGCACACCTCTCTCTCTCTCTCTGTTCTAGTTCTCGTGAAAAAGATCATTATTACATAAACTTATCGTATTTTTGGTTGCTTACAGCAAACAATGATTTTTATGTACCCCAATTGGAGACTGAAGATAGTGATAGCAGCAGAAGTTCGTGTGAACATCAGACGTGCAATGTTTCAGATTTCTACATCTCTGATATGATTGTTTCTTGTTTGGCTGTTGAGGGTGAAACCATCTATGATAACAGTTTGACTGACAGGTTCTTGGCTGATTACAAGTGTGAAGAACCAAATATTTTTAATAATGTTGATGAGGAATACTTGCTGTTGCCTTTCCTTGAAGACACTGCAGCAGCTAGCTATAGTCAAGTGTGCAGAACGTCTAGTGAAGAAACTGCTGTTCAGTCTGATGATTCGAGCTTATACATGGCAATTCACCAGCTTAGATCATCTGAACAATCTGATGCTTTCACATATTTAGAATCTGATCAAGCAGAATGCTTTGACCCACATATATTCATAAGAAATTTGCCAGACATATTAGAGAGGCCAAGTATTTTGCCAAACGAATCAGAAACATGCAAACCGATCACCCTAGTACTTGACCTAGATGGTGAGATTCACTACTTTGGTGCTCCAAGTTTACTACTCATTATAGTCTTGCTGCAATTTTTTGTTACTCTGGAAATGATGCAATGTGTAGCTTATTTTAAAAGCAATCTTTTGCTATACCTGAGAGCTAGTTACTAAGATTCCTTTACAGCAGGGAGAGTACCCTGGTACCTTCTTGTATAATACATATATTTTACAGCATGACATGGTTCCCATAGATTGTCTAATATTTTGCGTGTTCATTTCATGTCTTCAGAAACACTTGTTCATTCTACACTGGAGCACTGTGACGATGCAGACTTCACATTTCCTGTTTTCTTCAGCATGAAAGAACACATTGTCTATGTGAAACAGCGGCCTCACCTCCAGACATTCTTGGAGAGAGTTGCAGAGATGTTTGACATTGTAATTTTTACTGCTAGTCAGAGCATATATGCGAAGCAATTGTTGGATATTCTGGATCCAGATGGAAAGATTATCTCAAGGCGAGCATATCGTGAATCATGCATCTTCTCTGATGGAAGTTATACAAAGGATTTAACGGTATTAGGTGTTGATCTGGCAAAAGTTGTCATTGTAGATAATTCCCCACAGGTAATCTACTTGCATCTTGTTTTTGATGATAAACCTGTTATTACATACCTAAATCTGTTAGTTTGGAATGTGTTAAGTCATGTTAATATGTTTGCTTAGGTCCTATGCTTTGTTCGAGTATTTTAGCCCTGTTAGATAATCTTATGCCACGAGATAACTAGAGAATGTCTTGTACTTGTCATTCTTTTTTGGGGGTATAATGTGGATTGAGAAGATTATAAATGGAGAAACATGGTCTATAAAAATCTACAGCCAACCACAATTTTGAAACTGAGGTGGTTGTAGTAGTAGTTCCTGTATATGCTTATTGGTAGATTCCTCCCCCCTCCCACTCCTCCTCTTTTTTTTTTTTGGGTTATGGATGGTAAGGGGAGTGTACTGGTGAAATCAAGTCGCTAAAATTCATGTGCAATCTGTAAAATAGACACACCACCTTCATCAGGCCATTTCACCGCACTACTCTAGTCGTCTGTAGGCAGAGTTCACAATTGATTGTAAAAGAATATGGTCTCTTGATGGTTGTGAGTTTTTTTCAAGATTCATGTGCTTAGTTGGAAATTGGAGAAAACTAAAAGAGACATGAACAGCAACTTACCAAATGCAGAGTGCTTATTTGCTCATGAAGTAAGGCTATTGTTTTATGTAACTGAATATTAATTTTCCATCTTGTTTTCAGGTTTTCAGATTGCAAGTGAATAATGGGATTCCTATTAAGAGTTGGTTTGATGATCCTTCAGACTCTGCACTAATTTCTTTACTTCCATTCCTAGAGACACTGGCTGATGCTGATGATGTCCGACCTATTATTGCTAAGAAATTCGGTAACAAGGAATAAGAGGCCCTTGTTTCTTCCTAGTAGTTCCTCTAACACCTCCTCTCTTCTCATTTAAACAAATTTATCCTTCATTTACATGCTCATTGTTCTATCCTCATTGAGCCTTGATATAATTGGGGTGTGCAATAAAAATACTAGTCCTTTTCTGGTTGAGTCAGTTTTTTTGTGCGCAGTCCTTTTCTTGTTTCCACCCTGTTGACAACTTTCTTCAGTCCATTGCTTACTAATTTGTTTCAAATATAGTTGCAAGAAGTTCTCCTTGTGTGCACTGTACAGTTATATTTGCCTAGTTATTTACAAGCTTGTGTATATGGATTGATCTATTGTGAAATAAATCGTGATTTCGTGTTTCGTTATCGTAGCATAAAGCTGTCCGTTGGACTAAATTACACCTGTTCATTGTATAGCCTTTGCACAATCTAGTGTACTTGTCAATTTTGCAGTAACACAAGTTCCCAATCAAAGGCTAATTGGCCAAAAACATCAGGGTTGGCAGTCGAAATAGGTTTAGAAGATATTTGGATCATCATTAGATGATTCTTTAAAGACCACCAACTTTTAGAAGTAAAAATTAAAATAGCATGGACATGCAAGCACTTGCTTGTTTCTTCATGTAGACTTGTACTGCCTGTTCTGATCTCCTTTTATTTCAGAATGCTACCTGTTATAGGTGCTAAACATAGTCGAAAATCCGTCAAACTCACCTCAAAGCCTAAGTATAAAACCTTAGGTCCGGAGGTTACTACCTAATCATTTTGCTTATTGATGAATTCGACTTGTAAGATTGACTGCCTACTATTTATCAGGAAATGAGAACAGTTGTCTGAAGTTATAGTCATTAAGTTGAGAAATTGATCAGTTAAAATGTCAAAGAGGTTCTTGCTAACATTTCACCGAGAGAATTGATTGCTTCAGAGTTGAAACTTGAAAGTAATAAGCTAATAATAGTATAGTTCCACCACTTATTTACAACAGGGAGATCATTTTTAGTGATTCATACTACTAAGGGCTAATTAGAGATGTATCACCAGAATGCTTTGAATAGTGGTAGATTGCCTTTCTTGGTCTCTGATACTGCTGAAAAGATTGGAGTGACGGCTAACTGTAAATTGTACCAGAGTAGAGACTAGATATATGTGCAAGGGTCGTGGAATTTCCGTTCTCTATCAAGTTGAACCTCTTTAGCTCTACTTCAACTCTTTCTCTATAATTTCTTCTTGCACGGTGTAATAACTGTCAGTTTTTGACTGGAAAATCCCTCTGCTTTGAAAAATTCCAAACAAAACTAAAAGAAAAAAAGGAAAAGAACGCTCAAGCTGATACCTTATTTAAAAAAAAGCAAACTTTAGGGGATAAAAGTAAGAATAAGTCTGACCTATATAATCTTCTTATTATGGTGAAATTGAAATCTACAGACATTCTGTTTAAGTTTACTTTACCTTCCATTTTATGAACTCTCTCATTTTACATGCTTGGTTAACAGTTCCTCGTGATTTGAACATCATGCTGTTGCTTATTCGTTTGGTTTTGATTTCATGTTAGTGAATCTCGTAAGCTATGCTTCTGCATTTGTTTGCTTAACATTTAAAAAATCCGAAGAATAATGCTTTTCAAGGAACTTCAGTTATTGCTATATCAAAAAATAAGTTCATACATTTCATACTTGATATGATGAATACATAGAATATTCTAGAGAGCCTTCTTTTTGAGTGGATTATTTTGGTGAGGTAATGTCTTGCCCGTGCGATTCATGTTATTTCAGATAGTTTTGAAGAATAGTTATGTTGGCATTTCTCCAACAGTTGATAAGTTTGAATTGTGTCAATCTGCTGATATAGTTGACAGATCATTGCTACTGAGCGTATGCTATATCATTCATTTTGGATTAATAGCTGAGCTAAAGTACTTGATCATTGGTGATTAGCCTTTTGCTAAAGTTAGAATTTTCTGTAGATTTAGGTCATTAGACTTCAATGAGGATGACACTTTCTGCTTGCTTGGTAAATCAATCTGTATATACTAGTAGTTTTTGGGTGCAAGGAATATTGTGCAAAAGGACTGCAATTTGATTAGGAGGTACAGAGTTTACGATTTTATGCATGACCGGATATTATGATTAATCTGTAGTCCTTCCCTGGGATGTGAGTCAATATGGCAAGTTTGGGATAATAGTAACCATGTCTGGAATCTTTAGGATGGAATATGAATTAGCCTTGTGAAAGCATGTCAGATGATGGAGTGCATCATTGTGGGGGTCAGTGTGTAGTTCCGATAATTTGTTTGTTAGGTATATAATTGCAGGATGTTCCTTGGTATACCTGCTTCCCATCCTTCTAGTATTCTCGCCCATTCAAATCATGATATTATTGACTTTCTTTTCGATCAAAATGATTTCATAACCACACACAAAAAAAAGCCTCTTCCCTTTGAACATGATGCTTGATATTGACATGAGGGTTCTATTTCCCGGTATTGAATAGTTTAGGCAATTAAATTCTGCAAGAATGGATGTTTTCTAGGTGGTGATAAGGTGGTAGGGGAAGCTGCAAACGCTAGATAATGTCTATGGTGATGTAGAGGTTGGGACTAGACTACCAATTGGATGTTTCCCAGTCGAACCCTCTGTGCGGATACTGAGAAGTTTGCATGATTTGGGTAGCTCATGGTCCAGCTTACCATTATATTTTTTTCATTCATATCTGTGCTTGTAAAATTTCATTACCCTTTCCAATCTGAATCTGTTATCTGCAGGTCATATGGAGATAACTAGTGTTTTGGCCACGAAGTGGACTAATCTTAGGTATGCAGTATTGATTTGTTTAATGTTTTCTCAGGGTCACGACAGAAACTAACTACCTTTTGTTTTATTTTTTGTTTTGAGACAAACTAACTACTGCTGACAATATCAGGTTTTCATTTCCAAAATCAGGTTGTTTTCTCTTATTATTTTTTTCCCTTCATTATTGAAGTGTCAGGATGACTCAAAACTGTGCAAGGTATTTTCTTAGGGCAGGATCTATAATAAGAGATGTCATATCTTATCCCTTTCTGTATAGTATATCACTGCAGTATAGATCAACTAAGCATTGCCCTCGTTTTTGTTTGTCATGTCTTGATGCTCTTTTAACTTTGCGGCATGAATAGTATTTGTTCAACGGTTCAACCAAGGAAAAACTGTAAACGAGTGCCTTTTCTTTTTTCTTTTTTCTTCCTTTTCTTAAACGAGAAAAGTGTATAAACAAAAATCTTTTTCTTCCCTTTATATGTAGAGGATTTTTGAGTTTTTCCGCATCATCTATTTATGTGTTGAATTGGACTGCTTGCTTATCAACTGTGAACTTAATTTTGATGTAATAAGTCAGGTTGTATTACTCCCTCTGTTATCTTGTGATGATTGTACATGTTGTGTGATTGACACATGCCAAGCACGGTGCACTTGATTAATTGTTATTTAAAACACTATTGTGTTTGTTTTTTTGGATTAATTGTCACTTAAAACACTACGAGCTTTTTTTATGAAGAAAATAACTAACCTTTAACTTGGTACACCTGAATTATAGGATCTAGTTATCCTGATGTTCTCTCTGTATAATGAGTATATGACTTCTGTTCGGATTAATTCTCGTCTCATACTTGTTAATATCTAGATTACTAATTAATATTAGTGAATGATTAGCCATTTAATTTGACATATGCTGTTTATAAGGATATCCTGTTTGACCTATTGGTTGCTGCTACTGCACTTTAGGTTTGCCTGTGCAAGGATTTTGGTGCGTTCTGACTTATTTTCCTGGGTAATTAATACTTGAAGAAATTAACCTGTGTATGTGCTGTGCGGTTTTGTTATAGGAACGTAAATGTTGAATACATGGCTTCTGAATAATCAATATTTACCTGACTATCATCGACAGGTTACTATTTGGTATTTGGATTGGTATGGAAGTAATGTGTATTACACTATCATGCGATATAGGACGTTCTTTCATATGAAAATGAACAGGAAAAGAGAGAAAACAGCAACTAAGTAGGCAAAATAGGAAGCTATCACCAGATGCAATTGTTTTCTTGTTTTGAACCTGCAAGCTTTCGTTCTGTAAAAGAAAAACACTTCTCTAAATGGTCCTTTTAGACTACACTCCAACAATAAAAAAGTTATCTAATAAAATGGCAAGTCTTCGATCTTAACAGTAGTTGCATCAAAGGCAAATATAATAAGATAAACTTTTTAAGAGAAAATATGTAACTTCAAGTATCATGTAACTTTTGAATTTAAATATTTGGTGTGGTCGAAATGAACTTGGTTTACACTAGAACGAGTGGTTTATCTTATAGGTAGAGAGTATCTTGATTCATAAGATTTTAACAGAGCCGTAATTTTCTCCAAGTTTTTTCCCTTAATAGTTTCAAAGGCATATAAGCTTATAACACGCACCGCGCGGCACCATCAGTTCTTCCAGTCATACATGTGTTGCACCTACAACGGACTAGACTATAAGCTAGTGCTTGTTCTGACTTTACAAAACTTGACTGTCGACCTTGGATTAACAACTAAATCTGATTTAAACAATTTTACACTGGGATTCGTGGGTTGGGAGAAATCTGTTTTTCCGTTGATCCTGTATTTGTAGTAAAAAATTAAATAACTGTATATGTATATTGACTTGTGAATCTCTAACAAAATTGATTGACGATGGTAAAGAAAAGACAAGACGACTAAAATGCTTCTCATGCTACTGTTGCATCTCCGAATCAGTCTCTTTTTTTTCAAAAGGCGATTATCCCGAACTCTTAATCTTGGCCTGCCCACAGCTAAAACAGCCAATCTATTAGACACCGTAAGATGTCAAACTTGAGCCATACAAGTGTAAACAACAACCACTTAAGTTTAACAAGTTGGATTGTGACCTTTTCAATCCATTGGTGACCAACCCAATCTTGACCCAAACAAACTTTGATTATATGATAGGCACAGAGAGAGGACAGTTTAGACAATTGACTAGATTTACATTTGAGGTCCTAGAACAAAACCTATAAATACATGATAGACAGAGAGGAGTAACAACCTCTTCGGCTTCTGATCTTTAGCACCTTCTGTTTCTCTGTGACTTTCATTTGCGTCTCTAGGGCATGAACATACTCCAATCTTACTGATCTTGGGAAGAATTTGTCCTCGAAAATGAAGAAGCCTTTGATGCCAATGTGCCCGTACTATGTGAAGGTGAGATTCCATGAGCAGGGGCTCCCCTATAAGGAGATGCAGAATATCTAGATTTTTCTGCTGAATGTGGTTGCCTTGCAGATTCTGTTTCAGGAGTTCCTGAAGAATGTGGCTCCACAACCTGTTGACCCTGTGCATTATAAGATGTCAATCTCTAGTGCCAGATAACGGTGTCAAAATCACATGCACACTAGTTTATTTATATTATACCTATATCACAGAGACGGGTATTGATCAGCCATTAAAGAATGTAATTAATTGGAATTCTACACATCCAGTAATCAGTTAACACTCAGAAGACACTGAGAGAAATTAATGCATGCAGATCCGTCAATCTCTTCACTCTCTTCCTTTGTCTATATTCGAGATTGTGTTCAAATCCTTTTTTTTGGGTGACAAGGAAATTTTATCTACTATATATACCAGGAAGGTGCAAAGATGCACAAAAAAGGACTATGCTCTTTTGCCCACATAAGGAGTCCAAAGAGCCGACCAGACTATTCATATCACTTACATTAATCACCTACATACCAGGGGCGGAGCTAGCATAGAGTTAGGGGGTTCATCCAAATATCCTTCGGTGTAAAATATTACTTATACACGGTTAAGATTATTTTTTATGTATATATAGTAGATCTCGAACCCCCTTTGATTAGTTCGTAGTTACTTCTTAAGATTTTGAACCCCCTTTGTTAAAAATCCTAGCTCCGCAACTGCTATATACTGATATGCCAAAAGTATGTTCACCCATACATTGTACTGTGTCAACCTCAAACTGAAAGACATGAGAACATCTACAGTTACATTGCTCAACACATTCCAACTTATGCATAAGGAACAGCTTTGTCCCAAATAATTTCAAGAGTATTCCTTCACTGATGGCCAAACCAGCTTTGTCCCGAATAAGTTCAAGAGTAGGCACTAAATCTATCAGCTGCAGTTACAATTGCACAAGGATTTCACAAGCACTTGATCATAAAAAATTCTGGACCGGACACTGCCGTTGTAATAGAACTGATTTAGTCTTATTTAAAGCTCTTTGGTTTTCCTTTCAATTCATATGCCTCATTCCATGCCATTTTGGATATGAGTACTATTCCAACTGTACTTATGTCCCTTTTGCCGGGAGGCGCTGCATTTCACTATGTAGATTCAGGTATGCAGAACGATAGGGCTATTCTCTAAGCTTCCACATTATCAGCTTATTGGTGAGCCCCACTTGATTCACGAGGCATCATCTTCTTTTTTCAGTTTTCTTATGTATGGGTATGTCAGAGCCCTGTTCCGGCAAAACATTTTCTTTATGGTATGTTAAAGAATTCATACATAGATGAGTCTAGACATCCAGTTATGTAAAAACGGCAGTTCTTCCTATTTACGGATATGTTATGATTAAACGTTTTGAACTTAATGAAAGCTTTATGAATGGAAATTCTTTTTTAACGACCTTATTCATGAATCGGTTTCATTCTATTCCGATATGCCTCAAGGGAATGTCATGTTACCTAGATCACTCAGGCAAGTTAAGGCATCGAGTGCCAGTCCCGCTCCAGATCCAAGTGACCAGGTCAGGTTGGGAGAGTGACAACTTCACTCCATGGGCCTCCCACGGTAGATAATTCATACCGTAGTTCTCTTTCCTTTCCAATTTGTGGTCCACATACTCTAGAGAACATGCAGTTGAAATTTGTAGAGGTATTTTTCAAACTTAAGGTAACGGAACGAGTGTCAACCATATTTATGTCAAAATCGAAAAACATGTCATTTACTTAACAATGTACCTATGCATAATATGGTAGGTAATAAATTTGTATGCTAAAGTCGCCGAATATTTTATAATTAAGTTATAAATATTCTAAGGTATCCTATAGAATATTATATGTTGATTTTCATCTTCCATTTTTTTTAGGAAAAAAATCATCATCAGATAACAATTCAATAAGATAAGCAACTATAAGGAAGGAACCTGATGGGTTTGATTGTATTCATCTGTTTGCTGCTCCAGATGATGATATTGCTGCTGTTGTAGGTGAGAGTACTGCTGTAATTGGAGATGTCCTTGTTGTTGCCATTGTTGTTGTTGATGTACTTGGTACTGGTGCAAGAGTAGTTGATAACCATGTTGTTGCATCTGGTTTGCAAGTTCTTGTGACTGACGATATTGCTCTAGCTGCTGCTCCTGTGTTTGCAGATAGTGCTGCTGCGTTTGCAGGCCTTCCTGTGATTGCATCTGTTGTGCTTGCAGTTGAGACTGCTGTTGCCAGAGTTGCTGTGCCTGTGGTAAATACTGTAGCTGGTGCAGAAGATATTGCTGCTGTGGATATTGTGTAGACTGAATTTGCTGGAAATACTGTTGTTGCTGTTGCTGTTGCAATAGAGGTGTTTGCTGCTGATTCTGTTGCTGTTGTTGCTGAATAAGCTGCTGCTGCTGATAATACTGTTGACTAGGATATGGATGCATCTGTTGCTGTTGTATACTAGTGTAGGACTGTTGCATTTGCAGCTGATGCTGCTGATACTGCCCCTGCAAAAGATGCTGCTGCTGGTAATGGTGTTGTGATGGTTGATTCAGTGCTTCTTGGTTGTGTAAGGGCCCAATTTGCTGGCTACTCTGCCTAAAATGTTGAGGTGTACTTGGTTGAGAAAAAGAAGAAGGTGAGGAAGACATTTGAGGGTGGTTTTCTGACAGGGAGACGTGTTGTGATTTTTTATTCAATGCTTCGTGGTGGGGATCTGGTCCACTTTGCTGGCTATCGTGCTCAGAATGTAGAGCTGTACTTGGTTGAGAATTAGAAACAGGTGAGGAGGACGACGCCAGGGGATGATTTCCAGACATGGAAATTTGCTGTGGCATATTATTCAATGTCCAGCATTGGTTACTCGGGATATTCCCCTGAGAAGTACCTGTTTGGCACTGCACAGTAGCCTTATATAGGATTTGTTGGATCTTTGAATCACCCTGAGAATCACGCAGGGATGGTTCTTGTGAAGCAGCTCGTTGTGGCTGCTGTTGCTGATCATATCCTGCAGGTTGATTGGGCACCTTTGAATTACCACTCTCAGGAACTGCGACTGTATCATTTAGCTGTGAACTTTCAGCAGTAACAGGACCTGGATGTGTTTGTGCTGATTCGGAAAACAGACATGTCGATGGAGATGAACAACCAACCGGTCCATTTCCATCATCTACAGGATCTTGTGGTCTGCCTGTGCTTGATGAGGGAATTTCTTTACCACTTTCAAGATCGTCAGAATGCATGGCGACGAAGTCCTGGGACTCCCTTTCCCCAGAAACCAAGGAAAGATTCTCCATAGAAACCAGCATCGGTGGTTGTTTAAGTTCAACATCCTGATCTCGATTGATAATTTCTGCTTGTGAGGATTCTAAAACATTGAGGGGCCTTGATTGTTCTTTCAAGTCCAGAACAGGCCCAGGAGATTTGGATACATCTTCTCCAGGTTGGGGTATGGAATCATAAGAGAAGTCCATTGCTCCAGGCAAATTTTCTCTCTTCTGCTGTGATGGACCATGACTTAATTCCATTGGTGTCGATGAATCATCCTTTGATTGAACCACAGGGTCAAAAGACAACTCATTTTTCCCAGAGCCATTTCCACTGGATAGATCTTTCATTTCGGGAGATAGCTGTTCTTGTTGACCAGTCACATCTTTGTCATTGACCACAGCTAAAGACCGGTCTGCAGAAAGCTGATCTGGTTGCTTCCCATCTTTAAGCATCAGTAAATGCACCTGCTCTCCTTCGGACAGCTGGATCATATGTCCAGAGCTTGTTCCTTTTGATGGCTGATTAACTAAGACATAAGAAATATTTTTCCTTTGCTCAGTAAAGTTGTGCAGTGAACTCTTCTCAGTACCTATGTGTTTAGATGAAGTATTGGTTCTTATGAACTGAGGAAACAATTTGATGTGACGACTCCATGCCTTCCTTATCTCAGAGATAGAACCACAAAGATCAACCAACTGTTGTAACCATGAATGATGATTATCAAGCACAGGTGAAAGTGGATTTTGCACATCCAAAACACAAAATAGTAAAACTTTTGGAAAACATAATAAAAAAGGACACTTCACTTTATAGAAACCTAGGGCCAGATTCAGTAGATACAAGACCATGAGATAAAGAAGAAAATAAGTAAACGCTTCACTTTTAATATGGCGCAGATTTGGTAAGGGCATATCTCCTAGCAAACTGAATCAGAAGTTTCAAGTAAACTGAGTTCTTGATTAAAAAATGTTATTCCTGTAGGGAGGTGGTATTCACACTTTTGGCTGGTTAAAGGTGGAAGTGGTTTTCTAGAAACGTTAGTTGTTGCATAACAATTGGAAATAAACTCACTGTTGAAACTGAGACCATCCCACATACAGTTTGTACTTTCAGATGAAAGCTGAAGTAGAAAATCATTAAACATACAAAAAGGGCAGATGGTGCACTAAGCTACTGCTATGCGCAGGTCTGGGGAAAAATCACTATACATGAAAAGAAAAATCAACTTATCATGTATACAAAGTGTATCTTTTTAAAATCACTCAGTTTCAAAGTTGTCTTTCACTTTAGTGCAATCAGGCTTAGTTATTCGTGACACAATCCTCTTCTACCTCAGCTAGTTGGGAAGATTTGATAACATGCTGATAGAAGTGAACTGTTGGATCAAGTTGACAATATGCACAGCAGTCAAAGTGTATCTTTTTAAAATCACTCAGTTTCAAAGTTGTCTTTCACTTTAGTGCAATCAGGCTTAGTTATTCGTGACACAATCCTCTTCTACCTCAGCTAGTTGGGAAGATTTGATAACATGCTGATAGAAGTGAACTGTTGGATCAAGTTGACAATATGCACAGCAGTGTTTAGCTCACTTCTAAACCACTGTTAGTTGTACCTACATGTTCACTAGTTAAATTCTTATGAAATAACTACTTGATTCATGAGTATGTCACACTCGGTAATTTCTTTCAGATTTCCATCCCATTAATTATCGATGGACCTAGTTGACCAGCAGCACCAGCAAACATATGAAGCCACAAAAACTGAAAATTCCCTCCTCATTTTTCCTTCCACAGCCAAAATGAAGAATAAGAAAAGAAAATAATGTAAAACTGAAACATTTAGAGGGGGGCTCTCACCTCCAAAAATAATAAGGATATGCTCTCTCGATCTTTTATATCCATATCTTGGGATACGTCTGACACAGGAGAGATTGCATTAACTATGACAGAGTCTACAATCCTCAATTGTTTAGTTCCTTCATGCTCCATTGCAAATCTTATTAACTCCTGCAGAAGCAGGATATATTCATTATTTGGTATTTGTCACAAATCTCATGCAGTGCCAAAATAGCTCACAACTTAGAAGCTCTTCAGGATCTTTTCAAGCAAAAGAGGAGTAACTTTCAGATGTGTAACTCCTCTTTTATAAAGTAAGTTGTTTCATTACCAGCATCATGAAAATGCAAAGAGTACAAAAGTAAATAAGCTAGCTCCATACATAGTAAAAGTTAATACTCGGGAGCCAACCAAAAAAATAGAGATGGTGGTTTTGACTTCTCAATATAGATGCCCTCGAGAGTTAGTTACAATGAAATCCTCACTACAAAACAGAATTCTAAATGAGCAATTGGCGTTAAACCAATCCAAACTCTACAGTGTGAACCTATTACTTAAATATTGTCCTACCCTCACTAGAAAACTGAATGCTATTTTTTTTTAAATACTGGTGGTTAAATAATGGCGATGTCTGGGCAAGCTTGTGCACGTCTCGACTATTCCACCAAGTAACGCTACCTGCAAAAGCCCAGGAAATGAGAAGAAATCACCTAACATGCTTTGTTTCTATTGGAATTTGAACACAGGTCTCTCCAAGGTTTCACCAGCTTCATTGACAGCTAGGCATTCAAGGGTTACACCCTTGGTGCCAAACTAAATATTAATTTCTTACGAGAGCAGTTGATAAATTGATAATTACCAACTTAACTATACCGTTTTACCTAGAATTTTGTTATGTGCGTTGATAAAAATAGTGTTTTAACGGTGGTTTTATTGCATTTTACATGATTTACATGTTGAAGAGAGGTATAGAAGCAAACTAGCCAAAAAGTGAGCCACAATGAAGAGGATAAAAGAAAATATGTGCAGTAGGCAAATTATCGTGTTTGAAGCACGTGTTATCAAAGAAGGCAAATGTAAAGATTTGCAACCGCAAAGCCCCTGCCACAATAATGATGCATCACAGAGCTCCCAGATATATTAAAATCATTACTCTCTCTGGTAGCGATGCATCATTCAGCATTCACAGAAAACCATGACCTAGTGCCCAACGAATACAAGCTTTAAGATTTATGGATTGCTACAGTGATTACAAGTTAATATACAGTAACAAATGGGTTCAAAATAACATATTTGTAGATATTTTACGGGTTTCTAGTAAAATATAGGATCTGCGCAAAAGCTACTGGTTCCATGAACCCATAAAACTATACTCTGGATTCTCCACTGACCTAGGCAGATGTGGATGTTATTTTGGAATTTTAACTTGGAATATTCCGGATGTATATAAGCAACCTTTTGGATAGAATTATCAAATTTTGCCTTTTTAAAAAGAAAATATTTATAGGTAACTGAAAGAATAATATTGATGTACAGAGGGGGGCAGGGGGGAGGTGGGGGGGGGGGGGGGGAAGGCAAATTTAGAGAAGCTGGACAGAAGTACATCCAAAAGATAACTTAACAGTGAGTGTAAAGAGCTAAGAAAGTCAGCCAACACCTCCGGCTCTAATACATTTATTGAGGTTATGTTGCACCAAAAACTAAACAAAAATAAACATTTGTGCTTTAGATTAAGAGCCTGTTTGGATTGGGCTTATTTTAAGTGTTTTTAACTTTCAAGACAAAATAATTTTTAAGCACTTTTGTAGTGTTTGGATAAAATAAAACAGAAGTGCTATTAAGAACTTGTTTTTAAGACAAAAATAAGCCATAAGTTAGATTCTGAACTTATGGCTCGTAAGCGCATCCAAACAGGTTCTAACTACATTGTCCTTTACGATATAATAAAAACTCTAGCATTTCTTTCTCTCCATACGACCCACCAAACTACTGCTGGGATAGACTTCCAGATGTAACCCAATGCTTTATGATATCCTGTTTGTGCCATGAATGGAGAAAATCAACTGTGCTCCTAGCATGCACCAATTAATTCCCACAAAAATGGCTACTTGTGGCTATTTCCAAGCTTTGGGAGCAAGGAATCAACAGTCAAACACCTTGAAGATTGAATATTAGAGTACTTCGATTGAGAATTTCTTATCTTTTCTTACTTAAATATTCATTTCCTTGTTCTGTAATGAATATCGGTGGTGTAATTCGTTTAATTTCATATTGTGAATAGTGCTAGTAAAGATACTTAGCTAGGGTTTTGATTATCTCTTGTTGCTTTTGTATTGATGATTATCATTGTTTAATAATGGATCTTTGTATGTTTGACTAATCTCGTGTTTTATTGCTTTTCAAAGGGCAATATCCCCTATTAGCCTTAATGAAACTTGGGATGGAAGTTATATGTTAATTAACAAGATCTATGTTGTTCAGACTCATCAAAAATACCAACAGGCATGTGTCGGATCCTCCAAAATTAGTGCATTTTTTGGAGGATCCGACAGGGGTGCAACAAAAGTTTTGGAGAGTCCAAGCAGCATATAAGAAGATTCTATGTTAATCGACGGATCAATTAACCCAGGTCTATGGATTGAGGTTACAATTATTTTTACATACTTGTAGCCTAAACTGTAACATACTTGATGCTTCTTGGTTAGATTTGGGAAATCAACTAAGTTAGGCTTGCAATATGTTGGGAATCAACTAGTGGGTAGTCAAGAATCTAGTACTTTGTTGGGAAACATTAATATTTTTTTTAAAGGTAGCTATTTGGAAACATAATTGGATAAACGGTTCCCAAGCTAATGCCATTGACCTATGATTAATTAGTACGGATTAGTTAATATACTGGATTAATCTGAAGGATGGTCAAATCTAGGATCTAAAATAACTTATTTTCCTTACTGGTGAATGTCATTGATCAATTTTACCCATTTTTTCTGGCTTAGTTTCTATCTTTCATAAGATTTGTTCAAATCATCTTGAAAGATGTTTAGCATAGGATAGGAGGTAATAAATTCTCTACTAGCTTAGTCGCCCTTATGTTCTTTCGAATTTTTTTATTTTTTTATTTTTTTGATGAAATAAGAAGGATTTCATTAGCAAAAAGCATCAAGAAGATGTGAGTATTACCAAGAGATTATCAGCTTCTAGGAAGACGAAAAAGCTATCACAACTATCAGCATACATCTATGGAGCTAATAAATTCTAGGAAAGATTTAACAGTAATTACAGAGTGGTTTACCCAACTAAAAGGACTAATCAAAGAACTAGCCTTAAGAGAGGAAATGGGAGTTGAGATGCCATCAAAACATCTTTTGTTCCTCTCTATCCATAAGCACCACAAAATACAAGCAGGAACCAAAGACCGGATCTTTTTTATGGACTTCCCAACTTTCCGGGAACTCCAACACACATAAGCCTCTTCCAAAGAGCCTGGCATGGCCCAAGTCAGACCAAAGAGAGAACAGAACATGTTTCAAAGGTCTGTGGCAACAGCGCAATGAAGAAACAGGTGATTGATAGATTTTGGGTTGCATGAGCACATATAGCATCTGTTGGCTAAACGAGACTTCCTACTCATAAGATTATCCTGTGTCAAACAAGAACCATTAAGACTAACCCAGCTGAAACATATGACTTTTGGAGGCATCTTAGTTCTCCAAATAAGTTTCCAGGGCCACAGATCAATAAGTGTCTTTCTTGAACTTAGATGTCAGTAGCCTTCTTTGACCGAAAAGAAGCCATCCTTGTTAGTTCCCTAAGTGAGTCTACCCCTGATTTGGCTTGGACTTAGCTGCTCTGGATGGAGGCCATGAGGGCCATAAATCCTTCCAGCTCCCAGCCATTTAGATTTCTCCTCAGAGTCACATTCCAAATATTATCTTCCCAACACTGAGAGATGGTTCAGACAGGATTGGAGGCAATCTGAAATATTCTTGGGAATACGTTCATAAGGAGGACGTTTCCCAGCCAAGTGTCTTCCCAAAACTGGATGTGCTCCCAACTTCCCACCTTGAGAGTAGCATTGCTTTAGAAGACCTCCCACAACTTCCTTATAGTTTTCCAGACCCCTGTACCATAAGGAATTGTGACTTTATTAGAGCACCAGTGACGAGTGCTACCAAATTTTGCTTGGATCACCTCCTTCCATAGACCAGTTGTCTCCTGATTGTACCTCCACTGCCACTTCATAAGCATACACTTGTTATATAATGCCAGGCCTTTAATCCCTAAGCCTCCAAATTGCTTTGGCATGGTGACTTTGGCGCATTTCACAAGGTGTAATTTGTGGTCCTTACTATTACCTTCCCAGAGGAAGTCTCTCCTAATCTTGTCAAGATGATTTTGCACCTTAGGTGGCATGGGGAAGAGGGACATAAAATAGGTGGGAATACTATCCAAGACACTATTGATGAGTTTGCCCTGCCCCCTAGTGAGAGATATTGTTGCTGCCAGGAAGCCAATCATCTTTCAAACTTTTCACAATACCACTCCAAACCCCAACTGATTTGTAAGTAGCACTCAATGGTAACCCCAAATAGGTTGTGCGAAAATATCCAATTGAGCAACACCTGATGTTTGCCTAATTCTCCGAGTTAGGGACCTCATTAACAGGGTAGATAATACTTTTTAATATGTTAATGTGGAGTCCTGACATGGCTTCAAGAAGCATAAGAGCGAGGTTAAGGTACTGCACTTGGGATTTCTCAGATATATTCTTTCGTAATCATATTTGACAACAATAGCCTAGCCTTCCTATTTAGGAAGCGTGATTCAGATGTTATAATCTATTTTCTTGCTTGGTATGGCCAAAAGATTGCCTACTTCCATTTTTAAAAAAAGTTTTAACCAATAGTATAACATGAAGTTACATAACACTCACATACTTCGCAATAGTACTAAATAAATTTTCTACAATCTGATACAAAAGATGAAGCTGTGGACCTCACTTCTTCCTGAGTATCTCATCAAATAACAGCCAAGGAAATTCAATTTGGAGGAGGGAATATTGACATAACCTACCAGTTGCAAGAAGGGCATCCTTTCCATAACAGAGATAAGGAAAACATACCTCATAAAGAAGTTTGCAACCAGGGAAACGATTTATTCCATCAATTATTACATCTCTTGCAGCCTCCACACTGGCAGTGATCTGTCACCAATGAAAGGTAGTATCAGGTTCTGTCCAAGAAATGAGCAAGATCCATAGAAAGAGCAATTACAACAAAAGTTGTGTTAACTTCAGTGTGAAATGGTTTACAAAGACAAGACCTTGTACCAAAGAACATGTCTCATTTTTTATGAAGTAGATATTCAGTGACGATACTTTCTCGTGATTACATTTCAGCAACTATCTGCTATCTCCCAATAAATGTAATAAACTTCCATATTCAATTATGTAAATAGATCCATGTCTGATGGGACACGCCAGCCCGTTACAGCCAACACTGCACAGGTAAGCCCTCAAAAAGGTACTAAGGGCCTGGGGGTGGGCTTTCTAAGGGAGAGGATGCTCTGGGTCTTTTCCTGGTTAGCGGGCAACGCGGACCTATTAAGCCCGCTTTAAAAGATACCGAGTAAGACTACCAACTGTCAAAGGGAGATTGATAAGGAAGTGCTTATTAATAAACTCCGAGAACTCCTTTGTCGCCTACCACCTCTTTCTCTGGGAACTTGATAGTGTCAAAGTCCATTCCTACCACTCATGGGATATTCCCCTTTCCGGAAACAACTGCCACCTCTTTCCAAAAAGTTCTCTAGGAACCCTTCCTGTAAGACCTCGCAATCCCTTCAGAATCCCCAGTTCAACCCATTCCTGGTGTTTCTAAACCGAGCCGCTAACGTGAACTCACTTCTCCTTGTTCCATATTTCCTAATTTCCTCTCATCTCATAGTAAATTGTATACCACCAAAGTTTCCCCTAGCTGGCATAGTCATATCCCTCCCAACGCACTGTCTAGCACTGCCTCCATTTTTAGTTTCTTGAAAAACAAAGTCAGTCTACCCCCATTCTGGCCTTTTTGTTCAGGTCATTCATTCCATCACATCCAACTAATGACTATAATATCCATCGGTCATTTCTTTTTCTTACCCCATCATTTTTCTTCTCCACCACCACCTTTACCCTTCCTGTTTCCTGTTCCTCCTCATGTATACCATTATGTGTCGCCCCCTTTTGTTGTGACAGCCGAATAATTTCCCTCCCTGTCATATCAACATTTTCTATGCTTACATCTCCTTTTACTCTTATTCTGTAACAAGAGTTCAATTATTTTATCCACTTATAAGTCCAGCATATAAGTGGAGAAGTGTAAAGGGGGATATCATCCCCGAGTTTCGAAGGTTGTTGTAGGCTCCAGACAAATTACTCGAGCTTTCCAAAGCTGAGACATTTTTCTGGCCCATTTTTGGTTAGCTTCGTCTCCCTTTCAATGAAAGCTAAGGGTTAAGAATCATTAGATTAGGAAAGCAGCAACTCAACTTAATAAACGGTATGACGGTAAATCAAGGCATAAAAGTCAAAATAGGGGGTAATATGATTAGAACTACTTAGAACTGATTATTTAAAGAGATCTATCAAGTAAGCATGCATAATTTTCTCTCTATCTCTCACACCATTGTCCCTCCCCAACCAGTGAAACATCAAAAGAAACCACTAAACCAACATTTGCGAAATAATGTGTTTTAAGCTGCAGCATAAATTGCATACCATGTATCTAAGACGATAATAAGCAATGTATAGCATAGGAATGCATTGAAATTTCTGCTCCTTCACTGCCATATTAATTGCTCTTTTGTAAATATCACAAGCAGCTGAGCAATTTCCCTGGAAAGTTTCAGGAAGCAACGTCTTATAATAATGACTGCTCCTCAATTTATGACAACTAGGTTAACTTACGCACCAGACGTTTTTCCATATTTGCTCGATTAGTAACATATTGAATGAAACAGGAGTCCCAATCTGCATTAATAAGAGGAAAGGAAGCACGAGCCCCATCTGGATCTCCAATTTGCTCCATATATCTAGCAGTAAAAAGATGGATTTCTGGAACATTCTGCAAGAAGCACTTAGATAAGAGTCCTCGCCTAACATCAAACATTATTATATATGGCGTCCGGAGAAATCAACTGTATAATTTAGTTTTGGAACACTGCGTCCTTTTTCTTATCACTCTTCTGAAAATACAAGTGTTTCTAGCAAGTAATTTCATTCACAAGCAAATTCTAGAAATTTTGGTGCAGAACTTGTCCAGGCAACAACAAATTTACAAACTCAACCATCAGAAACAACAATATACCCAGTGTAATCCCACAACCACCAACCATCAGAAACTCGGAAAGAAAACTTCAACTAGAATAATTTAAATGAAGCTTATTTTCAACATGTTGCACTGCAAAAGAAAGAACAATCTGCAGGAAAATAATGTGCTTCTTGGTGCCCTCAGAAACTTGGAAAGAAACGCACTGTACTACTCCGTCTAACAAAAGTTCAAATTTTTCCTTATTGATTCTTTTCTTCTTATGAGACCTTTTTGTTATTGATAATTTAACTGGTAAAAATTGGTCTCCAGAATTCATACGGACCAGTCACCATTTCCTCAATTGGGATAAGCAGCACGCTAGAAATTGCTCTCATGAAGCAGTATAACAGTAACTAGTGGACATATTTGCAGGTGAACCACGTGATCCACAACACAAACCTGAGGTTGGTAAATTGCTTAATTTAAAGGTTAAAAGAAGTAACCCCTCAAGATTATAGCTGATTAAGTTTCAAAAAAGATTATAACTGATTAACTTACATATTCACTTAACCAGATCCAGCTATAGCAGTATGGCAGACCAATCAATAAAAGAAAAGTGATTCAACATTCAAGTAAAAATTGAAGTCATTGTCGACCAATTCCTATCCCGGAAGTATTTTGAAGTTACCTTTGAGAAAACTTTTGTTGCTCGTTCTAAAGCAAACATAGCTAGCTCGCGCCCTCCCCTAGCCTCCATAAAATCAACATAACGTATCCAGAACTCAGGATAGTTGGCACAGGATATCAAGCATCTCTCATACAGTTTTAGGGCCTGTAGCAGAATAGTTTACAATTTTGGAGCAAAATCAAGCAGTAATCCCCAATATCTTCAGGGAACACTAAAGCATACCCAATCAAAATCGTCTTGCTTTTCAATGAAGTCGAGATAATCATGCCAGTTCCTCAGCTCATCGTTGTCAAGAGGAGTTGCCTGGAAATATCGCCTCTGGATGTTTGATTCAAAACTTTTAATTTTTTCCTCTAGTTGACACGCTTTCTGGTATAGCTGATCTCCACAGTATCTGTACCTATACAGTGCTTTCAATCTGACTGAACCGTCACTAGGATCCTGGAGGTCCTTAACAACTTGAGCAATTTCTTTATTTGACAACACAACTGTTGCATCAGACAGCTCCTTTAGTTGTACTTCACAGCTGTCATCACTGAGATGTAGGATCTCTTCTTCTAAATTGGTTACAAGCTTCTTAAAGCTGGATAATTAACAAGGGATACAAACTCTTTAGGATTCACGAATGATATGTTTTGAATCTGAAGCAGAGAAGATACAATCAAACAGAATGTGGCAAGAGGCGGCAGGTGCTGACTTAACGCATAGAACTATTCCATTAAATAGAAATGTTCACCGTTTGCCATACCATGAACCAGCTCAGGTTATTTTAAGGCCTTAAGGGCAGTGTTTTTGGTAATGTACTAAACCTGTGTATCCATTTTTCAGAAAATAAACTTTTATTAAAATAGGAGACCATATAAATCTTTTATTGTCCAGAAGGGGTGTTTTGAAAATAACGAATCAGGAAATAACGGGAAAATTCAAAATAGAAGCTGAAGACAAATACTCGATGTACGAATAGAGAGTAAAACAAAACGTACTTCTCGTAGTACTTGTGCAACTTCTTTGTGGGGAAGCGTAGAGCCTGTACATAAACTAGAGTGAGGAAGCCCCACTTCTCTTGAGAGAACTCAAAAGACATGTACTTGTCCCATAAGACATGACAGAAGTAGTCTTTCCCAACAAGGGAGATTCCTTTGGTAAACAACCTGTCAAAAGTTTAAAAGAATATACTGATTATTTGGATTACTATTTATGATCTCACGAAACATGAATGTAACTTACAATTGAAAATTCAGAAGCTTTTAATGAATTTCAAAAAAGTAAGCATATTGTTGCACACAATGAGGTTTTCACTTTGTATGAAAATAAAAGGTGGAATATGAAAAGGTAAAAAGAAAAGAAACTAAGTCTAATTATATTCTATACAAAGTTGTGACTGAACTAATCCTCCATGATGTTGCAGTTCACTATTTAGAAGTGTTATGTGATGCAGGGATGCTACTTTTGTCTATGAGCAAATCATAGATGGTTACGCACTCAGATAAAGGACTCCAGCTATGTCGGGTTGACAGCCAGTATATAAATAATTAACTGAGATGAACCCTCTGAATCGGATAAAGATTACTCATATACCGGACTTAGGATTGAGACTTAGCTGATCTAACAACGATGCTCTCCTATAGCTACTTCAGTAGTGAATTCCGCTGTTTCATTGTCTTTTCGCTTGAAAATACTTCTCAGATGTTAACATTTTCATCATTATGGTTAACAACTAATATGGCAGGTAAGGCTAGCCTCTTTTTCAAGAAACTTACGGAAGCATAATTTCCAAGAATTTACCTGCGAATATCAAATGGATCCTCGAACGAACTCACAGCAAATGTACAATAGTCAACCCACAGTCCAACAGAAAATGGTGAAGATTCCACAGCTCTCTCAAAGATTTCAACAGCCTTTTCAGCATTAAATAGCCGTGCCATGTGATAAGCATATCTTTTCCAATGCCAGTGACATAGTGGAAACTTAGACAAAAAGGAGTCAAAAGCCAAACAAATTGTATTGCTATCATCCTGCAGTATTTGGAACAGAATTACTCGTGCTGAGCACACAGTGCAAAAACATAAGAATGAGAAGAATCCTGTGAAATTGCATGTACGGCAGCTCACTAATAAGATCGAAAGGGCTTTTCTCACTTGTTTGTCCTAATAGTCAGAGGTGGCCTTGCTTCCTATTTAAAAGCAAGAATGTGTACATAAAAAAGAATTTAATTGATAGAACAGAGGAAGATTAATGTGCAGCTGATGCTCATATTGCTAAAATGATTTGAACAGCTCAGTGTAAATTGTAAGAACAGGGATTTTACCCCATTTATATTATGCTGAATTGACGACCCATTCTAAGTAAGAAGAGCTCTTTGGATTTGGAAAAAAAAAACTTTGCGATATTTTCTATTTTGTCAGAAGTGTCCTCTAAATATTTTGGTTTAACATTAATTTTGATATCATCAACAGACATAAATGCATATCTTCCATGTTCAAGTGATTGCCCCTCAAAAGAATTTATCTTCCCCAAACTTTTTTGCCAATCTGTAAAAGGAAAACAGTTTGACTATTGATTACACCTGCTCCTAATAGAAGCAGAAACCGTTACAAGAAAGCAGTTCCTGCAAGCAGGTCAGTAATACCAATGATGTGTGCTGGTCAAGAGAGCAACCAAGAAGATTATGATGCTAAGAAAGTCAAATGGGCAAATGAGAAATGGAGATCAAGGCCAGAGAAGCAAGAAATTAGGAAGTGAAGTGCAACCTATTCGATCAAGTGAATCATGATCTAACTTCCATTTTTCTTGTTTGGTTGCTTAATGTTGATACTTAGTTTTATGTGCTTACAATGGTGACTTTGTTATTTTATACTTAGATCATATTTGGATGTATAACAAAAATGAGTCCTTAATCTTATCCCCAAAAAAAGTGTTTTAAGTGGAGATGGAGCAAGCTAGTGAAGAGGCTACATGGACACTACTTTATTCTTTCTTGCCAGGTGAGTATCCCAAAAATCCTTGTTGGGGATTTACTCAATATCCTTCCTTTGATGCAGGTTCATATTCAAGGATGAATCCTTCTAGAAGGGGGATGATCTATGTTGCTCGGACTGCACCGTATCGGATCCTACAAAAATGCATTACTTTTCAAGGATCCAACACGCACCGTTCGATATTTTGTAGAGTACGAACAACATAGAGATGTTGTGTGCACGGATAGACAAGAATTCAACCAAATAGCTTATGATGCTAAAAGAGTAGAATTGTGATGAGTATTGCGGATCAAAGCAAGAGAAGTTAGAATTAGAAACGAAGAGCAACATATTTAACCGAATCAATCATGAACCAATTTTAATGATGCACGCATAACTCTCAATCTATGGGGAATTTGGAAATGACTCGTGAAAGAAAATTGTAGCCCTTTTTTTTATAAGGTAAAGCAATTTATAAAAGAAAATTTTAGTTTTCAACTTTATCAACAACAAAAAATTATAATAGAAAATTGTAGCCATTGACATCTAGTTTCTATGGATTCTAACATTTTTCATTTGGATTCTCCTACACAAAGTTCTGGCTATTACACAAAGTATGGCATATAACTGCACGACGAGAAGGCAGCAGCCAATGCAGCCAGCGCGACGCGCTGAAATCAGAGAAGTGCCATTTTGTAAAGTAGCTTAATGTGTGATCTCTGCTGTACACATTTTGTTACGTTGTTTTGTGACTTTTTATTATTTTTGACCAAGCCCGCGAGTTTTCACCTACAGATACAGATTATTCACAAGTCTATGCAATATCACTCCAAGAAAGGCTTCTCTCCCTAGTTCTATTGAAGAATTCTGCTTTGCTGCGTAAGATTGGATCCTTGAAGCATTCATTCATCTTGTAGATTAGATTCATAAAGTGTACACATTGCTGTGTGATCAATTTTTAAGTAATTGGGTTCATTCTCCTCCTACTCCTTTATGGGTTTTGATTCAATCGAGAGTCGAAGTTTCATACTTATTTGCCTTTCCATTTGAGCTTTTGATTTTATTTTTTTAGATGTAATAATTTTTTTATTAGAGAATACCACGAAGAGAGTGCAATTGATGAATAGTACAACCACAGCAAAATGTGCCTTACACTAGCTATGTGTGAAAAGCACCAGAAAAATTAATCATTTTTTATTGTAACTAAGGAAATTGATCATCCTGTCTATTTCCTGTATATTTTCATTTTTAAACCAAAAAGTTAATAGAGCTAAACATCTATAGTTAAAGGCACACATGTTTTCCTCTTAGTTTCCGAACTCTTAATTTATTTCCTTCCATACAATCCACCATATAGCCATCAGTATAGTGTTCCACAATTTTTTGTCACCTTTTGTAGTCTTTTTTGGTAAGATATGTCACCTTTTGTAGTCTTCTTCTAATCCAACAATGTAGCATGTCTTAAAAGATTTTGGCATGCACAATTAATTTTCTGGCCTTTTGATTCAATTGAAAGGTGAAGCTTAGTATTTTTTTTTTGTTGAGAAAGTTAACATTTTATAGACAACAATACACCAATGGTGTATTTCAGTAGTAATTACATCAGGAGTATACAGTAAGCAAAACCAAAAGATCTATCATTTATACCCCTCCCAAACAATCTAAAAAGTGAGTAATAGCCTCCACCTCTTTGGGGAGGACATGGTTACACCAAAAATGAAGGATTATATGGTAGTTCAACTTCAAACTCTGGAAAGGGATGCTCTTCTTTTCGTCTTTTAGAAGCATCTCTGTTTCCTTTCCTTCCAAATTGTCCACCAGATGCAAGCAGGGACAATCTTCCATCTCTCCTTGTGACCTGATGTATTCCGTTCTCTATTCCAGCGTGCTGGAAAATTTCAGGAGTGTCTTGGCATGGACGCTGATTCCCCTCAAATTAAAAAAGACATGCCACAATTTTTCTGTCACTCTGCATTGGAGGAAGAGATGGTTTGTTGTCTCTGTTTCTATTTCACAAAGGAAACACCTGGAGCATAACTGTCTTCCCCTTTTCATTAGATAGTCCTGAGTTAGTACTGCTTCCCTAGCTACCAACCAGGTGAAGCAAGCCACCTTGTGAGGTACATTAATTTTCCATAATATCTTCCAAGGCCATGGTAACAACATTGAAGTTTAATATACTTCCACTTGTCTTTGATCCTTTGGCTCCGTATCTATCAATATATTGTAGGTGTCGGGCAAATGCTCGTCATAACTACTTAGGCTTATTTTTCTTAACATGTCCGTCCTAGTCTAGGCATTGTTATACTTAATTTCTCACGTACAATCATCCCAAAGCCATGACAATAGAAGAGCCAAACCCACCAAAAAGTTGATCAATGCAGTGAACTAATTCAAGAACAAGAATGTTGTTTTGCTTACTGGACTTGGAGTATAATTGTTCTTATACAGACTAGAAAATCCAAAATAGTCAAGTTCAATACAACATGATTAACAAAAGCCCAATATAAAACTATTTCCTATATCAAGCATGATAATAAATTTGACCCACATGAAGCCAAGTGAATTTGGACTTACAGGGTAGGTTTTCTCAACCTCTGATATCAGTGAGTTCCAGGAATCAAGGTCTTCTGAGCCTCCAGAAATCATATCCTTAAGTCTTTCATTATGAACTTCAATAAAGGAAACCATAGTTCTGTCTTCAGAATCAAGCAATGCTAAAACATTGAAAAGAGAAATGGCACAAATTGCATGACTAAATGAGGCTAGTTATAAAAAATAAAAAAAAATGGAGAGACAAAGAGGATAATAGCATAGTCAAACTTCCTGAAGTGTGCAGCAAAAGGGAAAAGGTAGAAACTGAAAAACTAAAATTTTGAGATAGTCATAACCGTCAAACATAGATGGAAAAGAAATGAGAAACAGAAGAGCAAATAGCCGAATAAAGCCTTAACATTTTCCTTCTAAGGTTCTCTGTTGCATTCAATGGCTGCTATTCCGTGCAAGAAAGGACAAGCGACCAAGAACATTACGTTTGAAGTTCATGCAAATGAAAAAGTTGTCAATCAACAGTCAGTGTGCTTTTTTTTTTTTATCAAGTTACACTAAATGTGTTTATTAGAGAATCATGGCATGAAAATGTCAGATAGTTAGATATCAAAAACAAGAACTACATTAATACAACTAGTACAATGACAAACACAACTCACCCTAAGTAAGACAACACCACTACACTACTTACTAACCTTCTATCCTAATATGTGTCCTCTACACCCTTATATGTACGGCCATGTCATCGTGACCTGAAGTTGCATCATATCTTGTCTTATCAGCTCTCCACAATACTTCTTTGGTCTACATCTGCCCCTCCTCGTACTCTCTATAACCAACCTCTTGCACCTCCTCATTGGTGCGTATACGCATCTCCTCAATCTCGCTTCCCTCATCATGTCCACCACGGAGGTCACTCCCACCTTATCACAAATATCCTCATTTCTAATTTTATCGATCCTAATATGACTACACATCAACCTCAGCATCCTCATCTCCACAACATGCACTTCTGGACATGGGAGTTTTTGACTAGACAACACTCAGTCCCATACAAAAATGTCGGTTTAACAACCACTCTATGGAACTTAACTTTGAGATGACTGTGAACATTTTAAGGTATTCAATAGTCCTTCATTTTAGAAACTAGCTTTAGAAAAATGGTGAATTAACATTGTCCCCAAGCTACATGGTCCAAGTTGACTAACCATGGAACCCAACCTTTTTTTGATAAGGTAAGGTAAGGTCATGGATCCCAACTTTATTAAAATGGCTAATAGTATGTTTCACTTGAATACTTCATTTTCTTTGTTGTCTTATTTCATTTACAAATTTATGTATATGAAATGGTTATACCACTTGCTACCTGTCATCCTGACCATTCAAACTCAAGAAACACTAGGCAGCTAGCTATAGAGGATGAATAAAACCATAAGCTACCAGATAGCAATTTTCTTTAGTAGATACTGCATTCCACATTTTTTATTACTTTCATTAACATTTGCATTGCAATGTCCTTTGGTAAAATTTGATTAGTTACACCAAATTCTAATACTTTTTGAGAATGAACTCCATATAAATTTTTTAATTCTATTCCAAAATTCTAGCACTGATGCTCAGAAAAATAACAAGACAATCCAACAGCTGCCCATTATCTTCTTAAAAATTATATGCACGCGAATTAGAACATTTCATGACATGATACTTATTCAGTCTAACAATAGAAAAAAGTTCTTCAAACGGCTTTGTTTTTCTATTTCTAAGCAAATCATCCTTTATCATAAAACTTGTTCCTAGAGCTACAATCCTAGTGAAAGTAGAACCTAATTAATATAGTCTCCTGCTTCATTTTATTATAATCGTTTTTAGTAAAACTAAAACCTAATATAAGTTTCTTATCCCCTAGGAGATGATAACAATCACAAGAATGAAAACAAAAAGTGGGATGTGTGGATTGGGCACACATTACACGTTCGAACCTTGCCTCTGCCATGATGCCTGACCTTTAAGTGATTCCCCTGAGTTTCAAACTTATGGGCCAAATGAGATTGGACGACTATCCAATAGGGATTCTTCAACATGTATGCACACATACTATGACAAATTACACATGAATCATATAATCATCAACCATATCACACATGTGTGCTAGTTATATCTATTTAAGTTAGCATGAATGTTGTTTAACAAGTTCAAATTTTTTAGGTCAAAAAAAAGTTGTTCCTTTTATCATATATCTAGTTCATTTTCGAACAAAATTTCACTTAAAGTATGAACAAAAATTTGTGATTGAAGGGGCGAGCCCACGTTTAAATCAGATTGAGATTGTCTGGGATTGGGCAAGCGATTTCTTAGTTATCAAATGACATAATGATAGAAAAATTTGATTTAGAGGTATAAACCTTGATTGGGATGAGGCCCGTCAGCAGCATTGTTATCGTGTACCTCCATAGCTGGAGATGAAGATGATCGGACTTGCCTGTCGCCGGCCAAAAAAGGAAGCAGCGACTCCAACTGGTGATATACTTTTTTTCCTAATTACTCCTTCTAGTTCATATTAATGGGCGATTTGGTCACCTGAGAAAAAATAATAATATAAAATTATAAATTTATTGTATTTTTTTCTTCATAAATTTATAAATGGTGAAAATCATCAAAATTGCTTCGATTTTTATATAATTTTAAAAAATTTACATAAAGGTCTAATGGACTATCACAAAGTTATTTTTTTAAAAAATATATATTCCTTTATCAAATTTTAATTCAATGAAAAAAAAAATTAAGCACGATCAATATAATTATATCATTATATTAATATTTGGTGAATATTCCATTGATTTTTTAATATTTTCGTAAAAATAATATGTAGTTATAAAATGATGATATATTTTTATAAATATAAATTTATGAATCAAATTTTATACATTTGAAAATGTAAAATAATATTGTGAAATTTTCAAATTAAACTTTTTGAAAATATTAAGATTTTATGTTATGATTTGAAAATAATGTTGATTTCGAAGCTTGAAATGAAATTGCGAAGTCCAAACCTATTAAGTGAATTATAAGAGTGTGACACACCCTTAAGAAAAACGTTTAAGTACATATTTCAATATTATATTTTTGATTATTCTTAAACTTTTCTCTTAAAAATGTAAAGTGACCAGAATCTTATTAGAAGGGTGAATAAAAAAAGGGAAAAAAAGATAAATATACGCTCGAATTATTGTAAATGGTATACAAATAGCATTCATCATATTTTTTGGACATTGACGCCCCTGTCGTTCAAAAACTTGAGCATATATATCATTTATACTAACGAACAAACATGTTTCATAATCTAATCCACCGACCCAACATTTATTAAATTATCGAATCGACGAATAAGATTGCACCAATAGCAGAGTCAGAATTTTCAATAAGAGGGGTTAAAATCCGAAAAAGCAAGCATATGAACTAGTCGAAGGAGGATCGACATCTATTATATACATCTAAAAATATAATTTTGACCATGCATATATAGTTTGTTTTTTTTTCGCCTAAGGAGGTTCAGATGACCCCCCGAAGACATGCTGGCTCCGCTCCTCGATTACATTATGTGTTCTTATTTAGTCTTCCGTTAGAGTAAATGCTTACATGCTCTACTTTTAAACAACGATAAGGGCACATATGTCCCAAAAATACGACGAAGGATATTTGCATACAATACTATAATTTCGAGTATATTTAACGTTTTTCCCATAAGAAAAAGAGTGCAATATTTCTCTTAAACTTATTAACTTTTATAAAAATTAATTATTAAAAATTAATAAATAAACATATATGCGTAATTATGTCATAAAAACAGTTGACATTTTTTTGATAATAGAATTTAATTGCTTAATTATGAATCTAAAACTACTCATTTTACAAGAACATCATGGATGGCATGTTTGACAAAAGAAAAATATTATAAAATATAACGTCAAAGATTAATTTAATGGTTGACCAAAAAAAAGAAGAACACCATAAATTATCAATTCCAAACTATAAAATAATAGCATGGATAATAAAATAACAAGTCAATACTAATAAAATAAATAAAAATATTAATTCAAAAAAAGTAACATAATAACCTTATTCAAATTTCAATATGAAATAAAATAAAATTTGTTGTAACTTAAATAAATATAATTCAAAAGAGAAAAAAAATATAAATATATAATATCGTTTAGTAATAAAAATATATTTTAATTCAATTATTAGAATAATAATGCAGTTATGTTAAATGACAAAAATAAAAAAATACGAACGATCACATTGAATCATAAAAAGTAAAAGATTAAAAAATGTGAATTAAGAAAAAGAGAGATAAACAATCTAAAATGAAAAAAAAAAGAAGCTAGATTTGATATATGAGGAAAGGAGAGAGAAATAATCTAAAATGAAAAAAAAAAGTAAAAAAAAAATATATTAAAACAAGACGAAATTTTTTTTAAAAAATTATCTCATAATTACATCACGTAAATATATACTAATTTCTCATCTCCAATGAGGAAAGTAATTATAATTTACGCCCCCTAATTTACACTCAATTTTTTTCTATAACTTATATAATTATTTCATCAAGATAAATATGTCAAGTATAAATGTCAATATTAAATCGATCAAGTGTAATATTATTTTTTAAAAAAGAAATAATATAGTGTTATAATATTATAGGCTTAAAATGTAAATGTTATAATTATTATAATATTTTTATCTTGTTTGATTATTTCGAAAAAAATTAATATACCCCTAAAATATTACGAATAATATATTTATACAGTATATTCTTTCTTATATTTTACGTATGAATATATTCCTGCAGTCAATATTTTAGATTGTATATATTCTTAACCTGAACGAAGGAACACGTGGCATCATTTTCTAGACATTCATCCAATTTTAATTTTAATAGCACCTGCTTCAAAATTTTCATGAATGTTTAGTATGATTTATTTATTTTTATTTTTTTAAAAAAAGAGGATGAAAAACACGAGGTATTAAACGTTGACCCCAAAAAAATTTGGGATTGCACTAGTAGAATTTTTTTTCACCAATATTTATTTTTTGTCCCTGTTTTAGAAATTGTTTAAAATTAATCATTTTATATTATATGAATTGGGTCAGGTTAAATGATGAGGGTCAATTAAATGATTTAAATGGGTAGTTTTTTCTCTCTCTTTTTTTTTTAAATGACTTAAAATAAAAGTTTCTGCATGTCAACAAAAGTAAATGGAAAATCACTTAAAATAGCTGAATGATTGGTAAGTAAATAATAACTAAGTGATTTTTGAGTTATAAAAAAGAATAAAAAATAAGTTATTTTTGGTTGGTTTGTTGAAAATTCAAGAGAAATCTTTGATTTTTTTCTTCATATTTGTTATTTTCTTTAATGAAGTGTACATTTTCAAATAATGACTATCTTTATTTTAAGAATAACTTGAAAATAAACAAAAGCTTAATAGTGAAATATATAGTTTAAATTATAATTATAGGATGTTTTTATTAATGAGCGGTGTATTGTCTCACAAGTTTACTTAATATGAAATAAAGGGAGAAATAATATGAATATTTTTGCGCAGCGACCCCCATATTAATTGATAAATAATTTTAAGTTTTGAAAAATATTTGAGAAGTAAGTAATTAATATTGAGTGTAAATCATTTATTATTATCTTTTTGGCAAAAGGTCTGGTGGACATAAGTAAACATTAACTAGTAAAAAAAATTAAAATAATAAAGAAGTAAAAAATGAATATAAGTAGTAGTTTGTTCTAGGTGAACTCTAACCTCTATGCTTTGAATAAGATTATGCAACGAGTAATGTGTATACTTTTAAAACAAAAGATGGTACATCACACTAAAATTATGAATCATAATACTAAGTAAGTTAGGTGCGACGAATTCAATTGAAAATTCATCAAATAGGAGAAATCATTTACATTCCCTCGAGCTACCACATCCCATGTACCAACTTAGACAATACCTCTGAAATAACTCAACCAATTGAGAGAGGATCAGGTGAGATTCAATTTTCGATCTCTTTTATAACGAATATTGATAACAATTTTTATTTTCCGCAAAATAAGTATATTTTCTTGTAACGAAATTTATTCGATCGTATGTGCAATGGATTGAATTATTAGTATCATCACATCAAAATGGTCCAGAGTACGTATGATTTGAAATAAATGTAGGGTAGAGCTGTTTATGCATGTGCCTCTTATATCAATGATGAAGGGAGACAAATTCTAGCACCATTGATCTCTTGATGATGTGTTTCTTTAAAACTACTTATCTCTATGTGAGAATTATAAAAATAAGTTATTGTTTATTATTCGCCTCGAATTAATTTATGTCATATTATTTAATTTTTACATATTAAATTTAGTTATTTTAAAGGCATAATACATATATTTGATCTTAAATTTTGCTTCAAATTTTAACTTTAACTTTTAATTTTCATAATACACAAACAAACACTTTAAATATCCAACTTTTAAATAAATAACACATGAGTTCTACATGACACAATACACGTAAGACACCATATAAGACAAAAAATGACATGTAGGACATGTGTGTCTATTTGTTCAGCTTTATACAATTTTAGGTGTTTATTTGTGCACATCCAAAGTTGAAGGGTATAAATGTAATTTAAAGTCAAGTTAAGAGACACATTTATGTATTATGCCTATTTTGAATTATAGAATAAATTTTTTTAAAATTGAAACAAAATTGATTTAATTTTAACATCGCATTTGTAATTTCATTTTATCTTTCTTTCTATATATTTCTGGTAGGTCATGTGAATATAGAGGCTTTTTATGTTTTTTTTTTTTTCTTAAATTTTATTTCAATCTACAAATATAGAGTTGTCTATTTTTTCAGATAACTAACTCAATTCAACAATATTTTTTTTTTTAATATTATATTAATATTTTTATTTCAATCTTATTTTCTTATTTCGTAATATAAATATATTCTTTCTTTTTTTCCAACTAATTACTTTAGATAATTTTCATGTGATAAAATTTTATTTTTTCAAAGTTATATTTTATATAAATTATAGCAATTTTAAATCTGTAAACAAATCACAAGAGAATATTATATAATATACAAATTAATAAACAAATTCAGATAAAAGTAGAACACAATTACATAAACATTCAACTTTTAAAATTATTATATTATTCTCGTTAATGTTCTATTAATGCATTACGGAGTTCAAAATGAATGTTTTTTTCCTTAAATTTTTATGTCTAGCTAAAAATTATTCAAATCGAAAATTTCATCTACCATTATAACCTAATTTTTTTTGATTGTGCTAAATTTAAAAAAAAAGACCTACCAGATTACTAAAATATTATTGTGATAAAGTAATTATTATGTTGTGTATTGTATTATGTTTTATCTTGTATTTAAATTATTATGTTATGTATCGTATTTTTAAATTAATTTTTTTCATCTTATCATTTAAATTTTGTGCATTATTAATGTGAAAATTAATAATTAAATTAAATTATATCAATGACGAAAATTAAAATATTTTAATTGGGGATTAAAGTAGTATATATTAAATAATGTATTTTAAAATAATAATAATAAAATATTAAAAAAGTGAAATATAGAGTGTGGAAATAAAAAAGGTTTGAAGTGTCCATTCTCTATTTTACTCTCCAATCATTGAGAAATGAGAGTAAAACAGAGGTGGGTTGAAGATGGTCTTAGTCGATTTTTTTTTTGTTTAGTGAAACAAACAAAGCAATTTAAAAACAAAATTTGTAAATTTATATATGAAGAATACTAGTAAATATGCATGATTTTTTCTTGGATTTCAAGGGAAGTTGTTCATAAATCCATAATATAAAGTTAATTTACATTGTTTATGTAATAATAGTGATTACGTCTAATTCTATTTTCGATTTGAAAATAGTATAATTATGTGTAATAATATTTGTTATTGGTATATATTTGCTTACCACTTATATTTTTTTGGTATAAACAGATAGGAACACAAGAAAATTCATCACTATTTGACTAAATGCAAAAGAGAAGATCTGAATAAAAGATACTACCTACAATTTTTTCAAAATTGACTTGCTATTAGATTACACTTGTAAAACGTGTGGTCCAACAATAGAGAAATGGTAATCTTTTTCCATAGAAACTTCATATAACAAAATGTCAAAAGAAAAGTATAGTCAATATTGTCAAATATTAAATAAAAGGAGGAAAATTAGAAAAACAAAACAATAACAAAGACACGTCCTCTTAAAAATCAATTTTAAAAAAGTCAAATTAGACGGGATCTTAGATATTCAAATCTCATGTAAAATCACTCTCAGGAATGAAACATGATAACTAATATCAACTCAATATTTTGAAATTAATATTTAGTTATTCAAAACATATATAAAATAACTCTCGGGAAATGAAACATGATAATTAATATAAAATGGAGAAAATTCATAGATACTCCTCTATTTAAATATATGTGACATATTTTTCTTTAATTTTTAAAAAGTGACATATCTTAATATTTAATAACGACAAAACTTTAAAAAGGAAAATATTGAAAACATACTTCATTCACTTGACTATCTGAAACTAAATACACTCCTAATATTGTGACATATCGAGAGTGATCAGAGATGTATCTAAGTTTAGTTAGTCAAGTAGAAAAGTATTTTTAAGACGGTTAATAGTTTAGACACAAACTAATAATATACATTAAATTTAATGGTGTTGTTGATACTTCTCCTTAAAATAAATAATAAATATTTATAAATCATATTACAATAATAAACTTTTCTTTTATATTAAATCAAATACAATCACATGAATTAAAACGAACGAGAAAACGGATATCAGATATCATGTGCATGGTACACCTCTTACATAATATTTTAAAAACAGAAAAATCAAAATGGTGGGATCCACTGTGCACTGAATCCAGCCTTTGCCTTCTCAAAGAGTCATTTTCATAAACAAAGTCTCAAAGATTTGTAAAATCAAAGAAAATCAACATAGAAAATCCTTAAGATTCTGATTTGATATCTTCATTCGTATCTCTCTTTCTCTTCTGTCAAATATTTTCCGTATCTTCTCGAAATCAACATCACATCCCCCATATATATATAATTCACTTCACAAACTCACAAATTCATAAAAACAAATACAAATTCATAAAAAGAAATTCTTCTTACAATCAAACAATGGATACTCAATTTCATGTTTTAGCTGTTGATGACAGTATTATTGATAGAAAACTCATTGAAAGACTTCTCAAAACTTCATCTTATCAAGGTAATTAAGTGAATTCAAAATTCTTTTTTCAACGAAAATCATCTGTTTTTTTTTTTCTAATATGTTTATTTTTTAATTAACAGTTACTGTTGTTGATTCTGGAAGTAAAGCTTTGGAGTTGCTTGAAGTAAGAGAAACGGGAGTGAATTTGATAATTACAGATTATAGTATGCCGGAAATGACTGGTTATGATTTATTGAGGAAAGTTAAAGGATCATCTTATTTGAAGGATATTCCAGTTATAATTATGTCATCGGAAAATGTTCCATCAAGGATTAATAGATGTTTAGAAGAAGGAGCTGAAGAGTTTTTTCTGAAGCCAGTTCAACAATCAGATGTTAACAGAATTAAGCCTCATTTAATGAGGGAGAAACCTAATTCTCTAAAGAGAAAAGCTATGGTTGAATGCATTTCACCTGACAGAACCAGAAAATACAGCAGCAACAACAACAACAGTTTATGTAGCATCTTTTTGCAGAACATTTGTGAGTGAAGGGGAAATTGTTTCAGAGAAACATATTCAGTGTAATCTCTCGCTCGCAATTGAGATCTCAGATCTGAGATCTAAGAAGGGCTGGGCAGATCCAGATCGAGGTGTTTATATCAAACAGACGAATTTAAAAGAATTATCGAAGAATTATAGAAAAAAATTTGTTGAAGATGGATGGGAAGTGACTGGATTAACACTTTGTTTATATCAATCAAGCAGATCTGATCTGATTTGGGACTAATTTAGCCCTAATTATATATATACAATTATACATAGGACTTAGGAGTAGTACATAATTTCCTTTTTGTTATTATACAGAATCTAATTGAAATTCATTAACCATGTTTACCTTTTGTATATCCAATTTTATGCAATTTAAATGACTTATTCCAATTTTATTGTCCTTTAGTAGAAAATAAAATTATAAAATTGAATGATTATTTACTATAATCACAAAATCGAATTGGAAATTTGGAATCATAAAAGTAGGTATAGGTCACCCAAGGAATTGAATTCTAAAGTCAACATCAAGAGGGCAGCTACAAGATAATTTATTTATTTATTTATTTTAAAAAACTATAGTCTAGAAATATTTTATTTAGAGGGAATAATCATAACCAAACAGTCTAACATGTATAATAGCTGTCAAAGGTAATTATTAGAATTAGGAAACAATAACAATTATGTTCATAAATCATAGAATTGATTTGCTGGACTTGTTGGTTCACCAAAAAAAAAAAATTAAATCAAGGCAGACACCTATTAGTTTTTTTTCTTCTTCCAAAAATCCATTTAAAGTTTGTATTAATTTTAGGTATTTGTTGAATGAATTTAGAACTAACCGCAACATTCAGCATCACGAACTAGAAACCAAACAAAAATTAATTTCACCCCGATGTATTTTGAAACAATTTTTTATGGATCACATTTAAATACAAAATATAATTCGTAACAAATTGTTTTTTATGGTGTTAATTTACCTACTAAAATATTACTTAGTTCTATCCAATATCTCAAAATCACTACTCCATTTTGACTATTAAATTGCACGTTAAAATTAACAGTAATTTAGACTTTCCTGATCTAAATTCTAAAGTTAGTGTGGAGCTTAAATTCAGATATTAGACATGTATGACTAAGTGGCTAAAATTTAAAACTTTATAAAATTCAGATATTTTTTGTCAAAAATGGTTATTTGTGCACTCAGCCATTTAGTTTTCTCTTTAATTGGGCCTTCAGCAATTTCTGGGCTTGATTTTACCGGTTTAGGCCCAAATATTGAAGTAGGCCACAAGCAATTAATTTATCTTTTTAACCTAAATAATTGGAAAAATTACATAATCAGACATGTACATGGGGTACCATATACAAGCTCAAGATGAAGGAAAATAAAATAAAATTTGTTACATATCCCTAATACATATAAATTTATTTAAATAAAATATAATTAGAATAAATTACACGTAATTTTGATATCATATAAAAATAATAATTTCACGGCTGCTATCTTCCATGGCGGATCTATCATGGGATTAAGAGCTGAACACGTGAATTTGTTCATGATTTTCCAAGGGCCCGTTTGGATATTATCATCCACCCCTCTAACTTTGTCAAGTTAAACAAACAAACAAATGTTCTTCACAAAAAATTGACTATTTTTGCTAGTAAGAGGCTTGTTTAAATTTATTTTTTATTAAATGATAATATTTTTTTTTATTTATTGCTACACTTGATTCTCCGACCTCCATGGTATAGATGATTTAAGGAAGAAAATTTTAATAGTTCAACGAAAGACTCAAAATAGTTTTCTACCTGACTCAAAGTGATCTTTGAGTTTTCATATGGAACATTAATAGTCCCTCATATTTTTAATATCGGTGCATTTTTGGTCTATTCCCTAATTTTTTTTCTATTTTTTAGTATTATTGTTGTCCAAAATTTTTAAATAAGAAATGTTCAATCGTCTTATATATATATATATAAAATAAAAATAATAACCCTATCTGAGAGAAGGTGATAAGAAAAACACTTTGTTGTGTTCACTAGAAATATTACTGCAACTAAATTAAAAATATCTTAACAAATGACTTTGCAAGAAAAAAGATATTGTACAACACGCGAAATTATCGTGATAAACCTCTTGACTTTATCTGTAATATAATTTTTACTAAATAAAACACATGATAAACCTCTTGACTTTATCTGTAATATAATTTTTACTAAATAAAACACAGGTTTTTTCTTCTCCCATTCTTTTATATGGAGTTGTTATTTCTACTAAATATATAAAATTCAATTGAACATCCCATACATGAGTTATGGATAAAATCAATGCTAAAAGATAGATAAAATTTTAAAGTAAGACTAAAAATATATAAAAAAATTATTAATGGTTTATATGAAAACTCAAGAGTCACTTTGAACTTTAACGGATACTATTAATAGTTGAGATGATTTACTAATGGTTCGATTCTATAAAGGGAATACTCCAATGATTCAATAATCCAAACGAGGCACAATTATTGTTGTCGCTCTTCGTTCGACAAATGGCACACTATTTCTTGTACGTATGAATCAACCCTTCACTTTATACTGTCACTTCTCACTCTCCTTCTTCACCATTATTGTCTTTAACTCTGATTTCTCAGGCGACCCATCTCTGATTTCCACTTTCTTTATCTTCATTCGCCGGCGTATAAGTTAAACAGTAGAGGAATTTTAAAACAAAGATATAGAATGATGTCCCTTTCTCTTTCTCTTTCTTATCCTATACATCGTTTTGCTTCCTACAATAAACAACTATGCGCTTTGAGATCTCCTCAATCTCATCACACTAGGATTTCTCAGCACAAATTGCAGCAAAGCTCTAGTTTTCTTGGATATAACCCTCTCAGGTTTGTTGTTTGATTGATTTGGATATATGAACCTCATTTCAAATTTGGTCTATCAAAATCCCATTTTTGCACGTGTTTTGGGGCGTATTTCCCTAATTTTTTTATCTTATCCTCATGGGGTTTTGATTGTTTCTTTTACAGAGTTTCAATTGATGTAAGTGGAGAGATGAATATGAAGAGACGTGGAGGAGTGGTTTGTTCTGCTGCTGCTCTTACTCCTAGAAATCTACAGTGGGTCTGTACTATTTCCTCTGTGTAAGTCTCCCTTACTCATTCGCGCGCTTACAGGAGTTGGTGCTAAGTTTGCTGGTAAAATGGGACATCTAAAGAATTGATTTTTCATTTTCATTTTGACCATGTGAAATTAGAAGTGGTATAAATCTAGTATTGACTCTCAATAACGTCGTATGAATCTTTTTTAGTACTTTTTTTTTTTTGGAATATGATGGGAGTGTCTTCGGTGAAAGGCAAAATTTGGGAAGCAAAGTTGAGATAGTTTGGGCTCGTGATGAATAGATGCAGGGATAGCAAGTGCGGATGTGTGAGCGGTTGTCTGGATTGATCTGTGAGAGGTAGAAGTAGACCAACAAAGTATTGGAGAGAGATGATTAGATACGACATGACATAGTTGGAGTTCACCGAGGACATGATCTTAGATAGTAAGGTGTGGACGACACGGATTAGGGTAGAATGGTAGTAGGTAGGAGTGTATGGACTTATTGTCCATACTACTCGTCGTAGTATTACTCCTGTTTCTTGTTCTTCAATTTCTGTTATTATATGTTGTTCCGTGTAGTTTGATTATAACATTATTTTGTTGTAGTATTGTTCTGCTACAACCTGTGTTATATTACTGTCTGTTGTTCCTTTTATTTCCATTACTTCTTTTTTTTCTAGACTGTTTTTATCTTGACACCGGGTCTATTGGAAACAATCGCTCTACCTCTGAGGTAGAGATTAGGTCTGGTTACGCTCTACCCTCCACTAAAATTTGTGTGACTACACTAGGTATGTTGTTGTTGAGACGTTGAGTGGAACTCTAAGTTCACTTAGGAAAATACCTTATTAGAGTTCCAGCACCAAGGAGAACCTTGTAGACAAAATAAATATACAAATTTTAACCCATATTTTAAAGTTGTAGGGAGCATATGAAGTCCACCAAAGCATTAACATTATTCAAACTACACCAAACATCAAGATGCATAATGTGATTAACAAGAGAAACTCCCTCAAAACACCTCCAGTTCCTTTCCCTCAATAAGGGCCAATATAATCCATTATGGAATGTAACAAACCTTTCGCAGAGAGTTCTGTGGCTCTCTTCCTGTTAACTACAATATGTATCTCTAAAGAATTCGGCATTACCATTGATCCCAGGTAAATTTACAAAACATATTCTGTATGTCAGTACTCATCTCTGAGTGTAGGAAAAGGAGATTCTGTCCTACATATCCTTCTCTCACAGTTGTTACCTATTTTTCAAATCCGTTTCCCTCTTCTCAGGTGTGATACATGCTTCATTTGTGCTGTACAAAATACTTCTAGAGGAACCTTATGTTTTCAAATTAGTTGTCAAGACTCTTTCCTCTGGTTTATATATAGTAACACCCGTATAGAATAAACCCCTTTTGTGTGTCACTTACTCTTCCTTTTCAATTATCCTGTTTTCTTAGTTCAGTTGTCAGCAACAAGTTAGCCTCTCCAATTTCCAGTCTTGACTCTCCTATTGATGTTATCTCCACCTATTATTTTCTAGACAATAGGTAATTGTGCATTAGATCGTGATTTGAAACTGGATAAGTTATGACATACCTGTAATTCCTACCAAAATTTGATCTTCACACCATTTCCCAATTCAACTTAAACATGTTGCCTCTGGATTCTTCTCACTGGTTTCTAATATGCACTGATGATCATGTAGATAATATTTCCATCCATATGATTTTAGTTCTATTTGGTCTCCTTTAGCCCCTTCAATAATCTCATGATGACACATGTTGACCTGTGCAGGATGTGGCCAAACCATCTCATTTGACTTTCTCCCATTTTATCCTCGAGTTCAACTTGGACTTCCAAAGTTTCCAGATTACTTGATGATTAAGGGTCACTTACAGGCTAATGTACAAGCTTGATCGTAAAGAGCTAAGGTGTATAAGGAAAACAGTTTGCTGGTAGCACCACTCGTTAGAATTTAGAAGCATCAACCAGGAGAGAGCATTGGCCCTTGCCATTGACACATTAGCTTTGTGTGCTTCACACTCTATCGTTAAGGCTTGAGTTAACCCAACACTGTACAGATAGAAAAGATAAAAAGAGAGGGACATGTGCAGAAGTCTTTCTTTATAGATTGTACACTTGTTCCTGTCACGTAACATTAGTCAATAATATTTTTAGAGATTTACTGTTTGCTTTCTCTTTTTTCTCGAGTATGACTGCACATTAATTTCTTTGGTACAAGTGTATTGAATCTTAGAAGATTCAAAGTCAGTGCCCCTTGTTTTATAAGTCTTGTATAATTTCCGGCGAATAAACTATCTTTTTTTCTTTTAAAGTAAACCTTGTTCTGCATGCTGTGCCATGATTTGTATACTGCAATCTGACAGTCAAATGGTTATTTTTAGGGTTCTCATGCTTGCGAAGGGCACTGCTATTCACAAGTCTTTTCTTGTTCCTTTATTTGCTTTACAAGCTCCTACTGCAGTTGTCTCGTGGATCCAGTAAGTTTATTAGCATCTGTTAAGTAGCTTGTGCTTACTTCATTAAGCTGAATGTTTTGCAGTACAGCAAACTGACGAGAAATAACTTTCAGGGGTGAATATGGCATTTGGTCAGCATTTTTGGCACTTCTTGTTCGTCTCTTCTTCTCCTTTCCTGGTTGGTTCCTTTATCATGTCTATGGTTTAAACCTCAAATCTTGAAATTGACAACCTTGTCTTTTGCTTCTGTATTTTGTATGTTGTTGGATAGCATTATGTATTTTGTATGTTGTTGGATAGCATTATCCACCCAATATTCCCTCGGGAAGCAGGCTATTAAATTGTACCCAATATTTTCCTGGTTCTATTTTAAGGTGAAAATCTCAGCCCATTTCTGGGTAGGAAGTAAGAGAATATGCCCAACTTTTGTATGTTTACAACCCTTAGTGAGTTTAACATTCTAAAGTCATAATAGGAAGCAGAATATGTATTCATGCTGCTTAGCAGAAGATTGTGAATGGACATTGAAACTTGAAAGTTTGACCCTGTTCTATGTTATCAAAAGATGATAAGGAGATCATTTTCTAAGGTTGTTGTCAAGATTTTAGCTACTCATTTTCTTTGGACGCTGTTATGTTTGCTACTACATTCAATCATTTAGATGATTGTCTTTGAAATATCTGACTGCGGTCTTGATCATTTGTAGGTGAACTTGAATTGCCATTTATAGCATTATTGATGGTAATTGTGGCTCCTTATCAAGTTGCAAATCTAAGGTTGGTATATCCTTCTCTATAAATGTCACTTGGTCTGATAGAGTAGAGTTATATCTGGTTAGTATTGTTCTTGGCAGGGGGACAAAGGAAGGTGTCATTCTTTCCTTGGCTATAGCAGCTTATCTGGGTTTCCAGCATTTCACACGTGCTGGCAGCTTGCAGAAGGCGTTTGATCAAGGTTCAATTATTGCCACCCTAGCCATCATTTGTATTCTTGCTGTGCCATGCTTGCTCTTGATTTGATGTTAAACTACAGCGATTTCTCAAAGGAGTCCTGTAAATTATTTGAGTCATTTGAGGGTTGGAGATCACACAAATAAATATCTTTCTTTTAATCCCTCGTGTAAATTTCTAGCTGTTTATCTAGTCAAGTTTGTGGGACAAATTAAGGTGAATGTATTTATGCAGGAATAAATAGGATAAACAAGCTTTCATTTATATCCTATTAATTTCTATACTTTGGGTAACATCTGGTGCTACTTATCTACGAAACAAAATTATTCTTATTTTGGGTTTTACCATTGATGTAAAGAAAGAAAAGGTTTTAATTTGGGCTATCGCATGGAAAGAGTTTGCAAAGTCCAGTGGTTCCTCCAAAAGATAAATAACCTTCTTCCAGATTCTACTTGAAATGTAAAAGTGTAAAAATTCACAGAGGAATTAAGTAGTAACTGCTTTTTGTATAAGCACAGGGTTGGCACCACTGCCTTGCAGTGCCTTGCAGGTCAGACCTGGACATATATTTGTACGTCCATATTTCTTGAAGAGTGAGTGGGGCTTGCAAAGCATGTTTGCTTGTCTGGTAGTCTTCACATTGTTACATTTTTTTTATTCCTAACACGTGTTAACATTCTTCTGGAGTAGTTCAAATATTCTTATTCAATTATGTTATCTCTCTAATGTTACTGTATAAAGAAAGAACACCGTCTTGCTCCTTTTATTTCTGATAATGTTAAGTAGTGACTGCTGTAAGGAAGAAAAAAGTGAAAGCATAACAAAAAAGAGGTCGAAGTTTCAAATGATTCTTCAAAGTTTAGTTGTGTTTTTGCAATTTATATAGTGAGCTACTGTGTTCTCCGTATCTTGGAATCGGCATGCCTCATATGTCATAGTTTGGAGGATAAATGGTCGATATTAATGGTCTCTCGTTGATGGGTCACTTCCCGGATTTTGTACATGACTCTTCATTGAAATTCCTAAAATGAGATATTGTGTCTAAAGTATTTATTCACTGCAGAAATATTTTAATAGAAATTGGCTACATTAAGATGTTCTTCACTACGTACTGACTTCCTACTTGGGCTAAAAGCCATAAACGGACGAAGTACAGCGAGTTTCATGTGTTGAATGCCATGAGATTTTCACATCTCATGATGATTCTGCTGTTTAGAAGCAATGGGAGTATGGAGACAACTAGTGTCTTCTTGCAATCCCTGTGAACAATATCTTGCGCACTCTGTTTAGAATTGAATTGCTGTAACTGCCACCAGGAAAGAGGCCATGGCGAAGAGAAATTGGAAGTTGCTTGATAAGTTGTCTGCTCCACTGGGGGTACCTGTTGGTTCTGCACCATAATCTGTTGGATCAGAACCAAAACCATTCGGGCCACCTGGGGTGTATGGATTTACGGGCGTCGTTGTGCTGCAATTCCAAGGAATCAGACAAACATCTTCACATTTCTGGGTTAGGAGATAATTTAAAACTCAAATAATTTCAGATGGTTTATACCTTGGAGTTGGAGGTGGCAGAGAAGGGGGTGGCAGGGTAGGGGGTGGCTGGGCAGGTGGTGTGGTAGGGGTTGATTTTGATGCTGCATAGTGACAGTTCCCAGAGCCTGCAGTAATGAAAAAAAATTAGAAGCTTTGCCAACTTTTCTGGATTAGCAGATTAAAGAACTCTACTTCTATGTGATGTTTAGCAGCTTTAGTGCTGCTGTCTTGCACTTACTTGGGTCAGTATAAGTAAGCTGTGCTGTTCCTCCAAAATCACAGCTTGTGGGAGCTGGATTTTTTTGGTAGTAGTCATTGAAAGCATAGGAAGCATGGTCTTTAATTGTGTTTGGTTCGTAGCAGCTTCCACCAGACTGGATAGTTGAACAATCTGCACCTCCAAAGCCACACGCATAGTCCAGTGCTACTTGCAGAGCAGTTGTTGAAGCAGTGGAGCTGGCTACACACCAAGCCCCCCCTGTAGATGGCCCTGGATTGTTGCTCGGGTTTGGGTTTGGGTTAGGGTTAGGATTAGGATTTGGGTTCGGGTTCGGGTTCGGGTTAGGATTAGGATTGGGGTTCGGGTTAGGATTCATGTATGGAGCAGGGTTCGTGATTGGCTGTGTGGTAGATGGTGGCGGTGGGCTATCCATTGTGGGGTCTGGATATGTTGTACCTGGGGTTGTTGGATTAATGATGGGAACATCTAGCTGGTCAGAATACATGGAAGGTGAAATCGCAATGTCCTCCTCTTGGAATGCTAGTTTCTTGCTTTTTCTGATGGCTTTTGTGGGATGCTTGTCTGCAATGCTTGTACCTGAAGTAAGTGTATACACTAGATATGTGTCAGTTTGTTCTGTCTTTGCTTTATTCTTTAGATTCTGCATGTTGAAAGAATTAGTAGTATATCACAAGGTTGTTTCATATTTGATTCCATATCTCATTCTTGAACCAAGAACTTGTTGTTCTTAGCAGTTTATTATCTTCAGAAAAATGGAGCTTCATAAGATTTACTTTTTATGTTTGAAATTTCTTGGAGAAAGGCAAACTCCTTTTGAGTAAGCTTTTCTAGTAAATATATATTGTCAAAACATGTAAAATGTCATTCAGTAGCCTGTATTTGTGCAAAAAATTGACTTATGAAATCATCAAAGTTATTTGTATGTCCATAATCCAAATTGAAACGCTTAACATGAAATTCAAAAAGCTACAACAGTGCATGCATGCAAAAGAACATTGGGATGGTAAAAAAGAAATGAATTCAAATGAGGTGCAAAGGAGCTGTACAAAATTAAATAGTTCATTCAATAAGTGTATATTCCTCTATTCAGCTCAACATAATCTCATGTATAAGTTAGCTCCCAAATTAGTTTGCTATCAATTGCAAACTTCAGTTTTGATATCGAAAACTTGCAAACCAACAGTAGCAACATATCGAAGTATCTATAGTCCAGGATCAAAAGCCAAGAAATGGTAGAAATATCTCTTAAAATTTACCATAGTTAAAGATTATGTATAACATTTCGAAACATTATAAAAGAAAAAAGGGCCACATAGTGATATTCACCTGAAAAAATCAAGAGGCAGAAGAGGAAACAGCAAGAAATCCTCATAGCTACTTGTTCAATAGATTTTCAACTCTTGTTGTTTTCTATGAGAGAGTTTGTTTCTGATGAGAATAATTGTAGTTTTCTCAAAGAAGAGAAGCGCTAGAAATGTAAGCTGTGAAGAGGAAGCAATCATTTGTTGATGCATGTAATGTATATATATATAATTTTATGATAAAGTTAAGGAGGGAACAGAATCATAGCTTTCTTGCATTACAGTACAGGTTTATTGAGTTTTAATTTAGAGGAATATAAGAAAACTTGAGAAATGAGGCATGAGGTAGCTAGAAACTGCAAGCAATTGGAGGTGCCTAAATAGCAAAAGGTTGTTGCCTCAATAAGGCAAAAGCCAACAAAAGCTAATCTAGTTTTGGATGAAAATCTAAAGATGTATGTTTCAACACCACTCTATGTTTTTCTTATAACCGTGGTGTACGAGTCAGCTAACACACACCTCGACTAATCCCACCGATTTGAAATTGTAACATCATAACCTCAAATACACTTCATTAACCACTTAGGTGTAGAACACCACTATGTAGTTACTAGATTGTGTAATTACTATCACAATAGTAAATTCCATACAACATAGTTTTTGGTTATACAAGTGGTAATTACATAATTAGATATTTTTTAAAAATATTACACAACAATATGGTGGTAGAGTTTGTTACAATTTTCTTCCCTTTTTTTTCTGTCTACCTTTTCACTGTTATACAATACCTGGAGAGGTAAAGTTAGGAGGAGAAGGGAAAATGACAGGTTTTTGTAGTTTGGTATTGCTTTACATTTTATGCTCTGAGGGTAAAAAGTTATGGGATATCTTGCCAAATTTTCCTTTGCTTGTTGAATATTTGACAATCTTATGAAGTGTAAAGATTCAAACAGTCTAAAGAAAAGCCTATAGAAAACTACTACTATGAGACAATGCTTACCTTTTCATCTTTTTTATTGTATTAATATTGCATTTTGATACCATACTTCATATTGGCAGCCTAATCAAGATTTCTACTGCATAGTAGAGTCATGTCTACACTTTACATTTTATATCATCAAAAAGGAAAAATTAAGGTAACTTCAACTTTACCTTTTCTGGTCCCTGTCCCTTTCCTCAGGTGTTAACAAACTTTTGAGGTTCAATCTTAGCCCCAAAAATAATCCTTGGCCTTGAGATGAACTTTTTTCGAATGCTACGTAAAATTTTGGAGACACAACTCAGCTGGCAAAGGAACTGATTGTGGTATTGTCTTTTTACCGAAAAGTAACAGTGGTCTGGGTGACACTTAGAAGTGACTATTATGAGAATTTGTGCAACCAGATGTTCATACAGAAGTACATCTTATTAGGGAACATCAAAATGAGGCGCAAATTGATTTACATTTACTCAAAATGTGTGTACAATATGAACTGTTGGTTGTATCAGGTAAATTGCTAGTTATTTATGTCCAAAACTTGTGCTACTATCATCCATAGGCACCTGCTATCAGTAAAATAAATACAATGACACAACTCAGCTGGTTCTGGCCTACTAATTTTATCATCCAATGGCCAGTTCTGCATCTTGATAGATTAAAGTTGCTGATATCGATCTGATTTGTTCTTCAAGAGGATGTCTAGGCAATAGAAGAGTATGCATTACGTACTTTGTTTCTTCCTGGTGATGCTCAGGCTAAGGGTGAAGCTAAGCGACTGTGAAGGTTAACATCTGTTAATATCATATCAAACTGAGTGTTGCACGACCGAAGGACTACCCCAAGTTATTCATCTGTCATGATGATGAATCGGAATGACACTGAAAGGAAAACGAGCGAGCTGTATGTGGCAGAAAGAGCCATGATAAGAAACCACAAGTTAATAAAGAAACAAGAAGAAGAAAATAGAAACCCTTACCTTATCCATCTTGTTGTTTGTGGCACTTTGACAAACGATTGTTGACTTCATTCCAAGCTGCAAATATTATATAGTTTTATATTCAGAGAAACAGAATGCTGTTGACACATGTAATGATGTGAATAGGAGCATCTTACCAGGAAAATTCCTGAAATCTGGTTCAACTCCATTGCCATTAATATCCATGTGATTTGGTGTGACATACTTCCCAATTGTTACAACCACGCCCGACCCATCGGGCAGCTCAAATACAGACTGAATCAGCCCCTGAAATGATGTTAAGAATACAGTGATGTTGTCCCTCAGAAAGAAGACCAGCAAACCTACCATTCCATACACCAAAATTTTCTAGCAACCAAGTACCAATATAAAGATTTAGTAGGCTTCAGATCAATTTTCAAGCTACTCCAACTTCACAGAGAAAGGCCATATACAGCCAACTGCATGGAACTAATCCCAACAACTAAAACAACAGAATTCAAAATAACTGATTACAAAGTATGTATCTTTGAAGTTTGAAATAGACCCCCTTTGGATCTAGTTACCCAAAGAATAGTGTTTCTTCCTACACTTCCCCTTGATCTGTGTAATCGTATGCATCTCCGCACAACTCAACACTACTCAAAAATAGCTACTGCAATGGTTGTAGCAATTGCTAGGAACACGTGTTTAGAAATAAAGTAGTCTTAAAGGAGCTGCAACAGAAATGCTGCAGATCGGGAACACGAAGGAGTTGAGAGCTCCTACTCAGCCACTCCTCTGTTCTTAAGTGTGCCCCTCTTCGGAACAAATGAATACTTTAATCATTACTAATGCTAACCGTTTTCCCTTTGACTGCTAATTACACTGGCCATAATAGAGGTTTATTAGTCCTCGCAACAACAAATAGTTGTAGTAGATTAGTTAAGGATTCAATTAGATCCCCTATACATAAGCAGGACTACAGCACTAGGAAACCATCAAGAAGATAAATTTTTAGGTTGGTAGTTAGGGAAAGATTTCAACTGCTAGACATAATTAATTCTGTTCAGAGAAATCAGGAAGCATTGATTATTTCTTTGAAACAAATGATTTGATTACTTTTTCTCCAAAATGAATAAATTGGCAATATCTAGCAATCATAATTTGCCTCTGGGCATGAAGTCGATGTGAAAAGAGATGACTTAATTAGGGGCATAGTTAGCTCAGTCTAGACAAATAGCTTTTATCTTCATCTTGGTCGCATAAAAAATCATAACCAGCGGAATATGCCACAGTTGATTATGAAATCTAGAGGTTGCAAAGTGGGTATGTGGGTCTTAAATGGGTTGCACGAAAGGTCGTCATAGCCTCATGTGCATTAGTTGTTCAACTATTATTTTTGGCCTCGGACAAATTCCCAAGTCCCATGCATATTCAATGTATTCTTCCGTGCTATTTTGTCAATGATAAAGAATTAACAAAAGTGAGTTTATATCAAGATTTTGTAACGGTTTGAGGACTGGCAAATGAAATAAAATAATGCAAAAGCAGAAAGTAGGTTAAGAAAAGAGTGATGGTAAAGATTCACATCCAATCAGATCATCAGAATACGAGTGTACACTGCACAGCATTTTGAATTTTTGATCATGGTAATGAAACATCAAGAAATTTCTTTAGTTCTACCTATGCATGTAGATGATTGTAAACACTTTCTGGGGGAAATAAAGCAGCCCCACATAGCTGGATATGCTATATCTAGTATACTGCTAACAATTTAGGACTGAGGAGTAGTAGATAAATATAGTTTACCGTTGAGACATTGAGAAAAGTTGCTTTACAATTTATAGAGATGTGCATAATACCAACCAGTATGCCAATAAAGAAGTTCAAATATTGAAAAGAGAAACCAAAGTAACTAGAAATTCAGACCTTGCCATATGTCTTGTCTCCCACAAGAACAGCTCTGCAATTGTCGTGAAGTGCTGTTGCAACCTGAAATGAAATTCATGAATTAGACAAAAATATTTCAGCCCTTCAAGAACTGGTATGGCAATGTAGTATTAGTAGCTCACAATTTCACTAGCACTTGCAGTACTTTTGTTAACCAAAACCTGCATTGGAAGTTACTAAATCCATCAGAGTGGTAAGACAAATAGTAACTTTTGAGAACTAGAAGAGAAAAGAACATCTTCATGAACTTGCAACAACAACCAGAGCCTCTCTATGATTCTACAGTCAAGAAACAGTAAGCTCGAAATCAATTTGTTTGATCTTATATCAGGTGTTTATTTCATTTATCCATTGCTATAGCAACTTCAGCCAATTTAAGGAATCTACTCTTTTAAGTTTCAGCCATGAATTATCTTATGATTCTATAATCAGGAAACGTTAGCACAAACCACCAAAACGTTATATATGATTACCTGTTTATTTCATTTATCCATTGCTCTTACCAACCTCAACAAATTTAAGGCATCAAATATTAAAGTTTGTGACAGCTTCAAGAAAAGACTCAAGCTAATGCTGAAGCATGACATATAACAGCACTAAAAGTCAATATCTAACACTTCTTAGACTTGTACGGTAAAACTGCAAACTTTGAATATGTCAGTGGTCAATATACCTTAAAGAAATTGGGGCAAAATGTGGTTTAATTTAATGCAAAGCGAAATCAGAAACAAACTTTGACTTACATCTACAATCCACTTGACCTTAAAAGTACAAGGGTTTTTGCTCAAAGAAGTCTGCTTCATTTTGACAGAGGAAATTTCCGAATTTCTCATTTAGAATGAAACTAATGGAATTGTTCATTCAAAAAAAAAAAAGAAGGAAAAATGTAATTTGAAGAAAGCTTTGATGGATTCTTCTATTTCACAAGTGATATCACCAAATGGCTTGTAACAATGACAAGAAAAATATGCAATTGAAAGAAAATATTGAAGAATTCTGCTGTTTTAGAGTTGACATCTGAGATGTGGACTCGTATATGCCTTACAATTACTGGAGCTGTAATAAGAGGTGGAGCTTCTGCAACAATATTCCTTGTATTCTGTGGATCCCTTCCAACAGTGTAAATCACCTGCCAATATATATATTTCAGAAGAAAAGCTTCTTACTGAACAGTAAGCATTTAAGGCTAATAATCAAGCATAACCAAATCACAGAATAGCTAATGCTCCATATAGAAGATGAGAAATATGACTACCGTGTCTCCTTCATTCAGAAAGAGTTTTGCGATTTCAATGCCAGCCTGAAAGGCAAAAATTCACCGCTTGTTAAACAAGTAACTTGTCAAGCTCGACCAAATCAAAGAAGGGATAAAGTAAAACCTGCACTAGTCCACCAAGGTTATCTCGGAGATCAAGAACAAAAGATGAGGCACCCATGCCTTCGAGTCGCTTAATTGCTGCAGAAAGTTTTGACAATCTCAGAAACAGACTACACACAGAAAGCTTATACACATTAGGTTGCTGAAACTGAAAGAGTTCAGACCATGTCTCAGGTGTAAAATCTCTGGAATGGCAATACTTTTAGCAAATCAGACTATACATTTTAAATGCCAACACAAAAATTATCCAGAATACAATAATACACGATCTCTTGGCATTTCATTAGTTATTCAGGTCTTAATGAATGATATTATAACATGTAATGCAGTTCAACTGAAGATGTTATATCCCGATGGTTTGACGGTGTTGAGAGCCACAAAATGCAATTATAGTCATCATAGAGTGGTTCCAAGAGACATGCAAAACCTCTTAACCAGGCATCTATGTCTTAAATTTTGTGCTTCCACTTAATTTCTGCGGAGCTTGGTTCAGTTTATCTGACAGAGCCATTAGCTACATGAAACCCTCTAGTGAAATAAAACTGTATTTCATTTCATATTTTATATCTTCCAGTTAATGCTAACTTCTCGTGTCAGCATCTTCGCATTTGTCATCTCCCGTTATTTTAGAAAGAGTTGTCCTCATAATGTTACACTCTTACCACGAAAGTTTAGGTAAAAAGTAGCTTTAGTTTCTCTGTTGAAGTGCTTCAGTAAAGCACTTAAACTAGTTACATCTTTCAGTTATTTTATTCAACATATGGCTGCATATAGAATAGATACGTACCAGTAACCAAATCTTTTCTGGCCAACGCATTGAACTCCTTCAGGCGCACATAACCAACAGAAGTAGAGCCATTTTCAATCTGATCCAGCCGATAAAAAACCGGTGTCTTAGCAATAGATTGCCTCTCCACATCAATGGACTGGACAGGTCCACAATTTCCATGCTTAACCTGCAACCACATCATGAGAATCAGCATGAAGATGTCATTGAAAAATAGACCTATTGAGGTTCGGCAGTGTTCAGAAACACAACCATGATGTTCACAGATGTCCCATTTGGGCCTAGTAACAGTGAAGATGCTTCAAAGGAAGATTTACCCAGCACATCCACCCCATTCACAGATATCAGTTCATCTCCCTGCCACGAGTTCACATGAAAGATACATGTTAATTTTTCACTGAATGGTAAATCAAACTAGAATAGGGAAAACTGAAGTGAACCCAGATACTTTCAGTGGGGAGAGAAAATGTAAAGAAGTAGTATGTGCTAATGTTATACTCAATTGCAGCCAAAATAGCACATGTTCATGCAACAACAACATACCCAATGAATCCGTACCCTGTGAAGGTAGAGAGGTTGTTTCCGATAAACCCTCGTCTCAAGTAAGCATTTCAAAATAACACATCTTCATGCGGTCTACATATTTAGCTATGGAAAAATTCCATCACTTAAAATATATCATAAGCCATCAAGCAGTACAAGACACCTGCGAAACTAACAGGCAAGGCCCCAAGTATGTGTGGTGAGAAGGACTGGACACCTTGAGGGAAAATTATATTGAATCAGAGGCCATTAGTTTGCCAGTTTAAAGCTTATCTCTCCTTTTTCAATCGTATTCATAAATAACAAAGACAAATTCCCTACTGTTGGCATTATCAAGTAATCATGACTACAATAACCGAGATATTAAGCATTTCATCAACAGGGAAAAGAAAAGAACCACTGCATAAAGCTAAGCAAAATAAATAAGGGAAGTGCTTTTGTTAGTAAATGACTGTAAATGACATACCTGTCGTACACCGGCATTATGGGCAGGGCCATCCAATAGGAGCCCTAAAACCTTCAGTTTTGAACCTCCATTGCCATCTGGAACATCCCTGAGGTTAACTCCAATCCCAGTCATATCATATCTAGCCATCTTGGAGAACTTTCAATGACAAGCAGTACATTTCATGGAACAAGAACACTGGAAAGTTGGTAAGTAAGACGTTTATTTGAATTAAGGAAAAAGTTGGTAAGTAAGACGTTTATTTGAATTAAGGAAATGCAAGATACACTGAAAAAAGAAGGAATCAATAGAAATCATATATCTCATGACGTACGATACAATACCCATTCTTAACTGAAAGTAGAGAAGTACTATCGTCTCTACAACATATGGCTTCATCAATTTGTGTTTCATCCAATTAAATGGAAAGATGATAATGCAGGAGGATGAGATGAAAGATCCGTACAGATTCAGGACGGTTAATAATACATACATATATTGGAATCATAAAAAGAGAAATTGAGAACATAATGTAAAGAAGTAAAGGAACTTCAAATCACTAATGCTAACGAAGAAGCGTCGAACCTCTTCCAAACTTCCCTAGTACATTTATATCAACCTATAAACGAAAGAATACGTCCAAATTGCTTCACTCTTTGCAATGTTTAAACTCGGAAATAAAATTTCTAGTCCTATGTAACGAACCGAACCAAAAAAGATTTGTATTCCCATGTGGTAGACATCCTGTCTTCCTCTAAAAATTGTATGCTAATTTAAACATACATACCAAATTCAACAATACAGACGTAAATATTGATGTAAAGAGGACTTATTACCTGTTCAGGAGAAAGAAACCGTGTATAGGGGTCACCCAAGCTAGCCAACATACGCTTGATGATATCATGTGCTTTTGACCTTGTCTGAATTGATGAACTTAAGATGTCATCTTTCTTTTGCTGGTAATAACATAGAAAACGAAATATTTAGTCATGAATACTTCTAAGTTGATATCAATACAAAAGAATATGATAGGGAGAGCAATGATCTAGGTAGGATGAAGAGAAGGCAAGAACCCAGGGAGAAAAAAGATGTCAGCAGAGACATAAAAGGCTCAGATCTTTTCGAAAAGACATGATGTAGTGCTAGCAAAATGCTTCCACTGGTTCATTTATCACATTTTTATCCACATTAGACATGCTGAGCAACAAAATTAGAATTTTTTTCACCATGCGCTTTACTGCATCAGACTTGCTGAGCAGTTAGGTGAAAGACTTATATTCCGCCACTATTACTACATATCCTAGTTAAGTGCACTATCTACAGTAGAAAGAAACTAAAATCTCTTCAGTATTATAAAATATTTGACATTATATTCAGTCATCAATTTTCAAGAATCCGACTACTAATTAATCTCAATTCCAACAATGCATGATGTTTTCCTTGTTAAACTACACATCACGTTAAGTCCATGCCTCCAACAATTAGTTTGACATTTTCTACTTCAATGTTCTTAGAAATAATTTTTGTTATTCCTCCAAATCCAGAAAATCATATGGCTTTAATGATGATACGAATATTTTTGATGAAGTAGCTGATTTCATTCGAGGCATCCATTACAATGACCCTACAGTAAAGATAAGTAGCTAACACAATCCAAAAAGAATTCCTGTTATTTTACGAAATATACGTTTATTCCTGCCCCACCAACAGAGCTAATCAGCATTTTCAGGGAACATTTCAATATGGATCTTAACCTCCAGCCCCCACCAAATTGCTAAGAGCATCTCTTTTGCCATGTTGGATGAGAATTTTCCAGTAGAGATTTAAATCCATAAAAGGAATTCCAATATACATATAGAATGAAATTAAATATATTCTCCTAGTAATAGTATACTAAATATGCTCCAAGTATGTATTTTTACAAGCTAAGTAGATGATCTAAGCAAACCATCAAATTCAATACCCCTTAAGCTAAAAGAAGGAATAGTTCCATATTTAGAATGAAATAGAGCATATTCTCTGGCAGCAGAATACGAAACAATCAACCAGATATGAGATACCTCTCAATAATTGATATGCAAGAGAACCCTTCAGCTAAAAGGTAAAAAAAAGATTCTACACTTAGAACGAAATAGTGCATATTTTCAGCAAAATACCAAACAATAATTGATATGCAAGAGAACCCCTAGAGCTAAAAAGAAAAAAAGAAGCTACAATTAGAATGAAATAAATAGAGCATATTCTCTGGTAGCAAAATACCAAACAATCAATGAGATAGCTATCAAGAATTGATATGCAAAAGAACCCCTTTAGCTCAAAAAAGTTAAATTTTCTTGTTTTTTAAGAGAAAAACAACATCTTACAAGCCACGATTCAGGAGACCAAGAACGACGATCGCTGGTGTTAAGAAAGCTGTCATTGACAATCTGCCAAGCTTCTTCCACAATGTTTTCATTGCTCACCACTTTGGATACTTCAGTGTCTTTCTCATACACCTCCTCCCCCTCGTTCTCTCGGCAAATCACCTCCAAAGATGAGTTAGAAGATTGAAGTGAAGGGGATTCCAAAGCAATAGAAATAGGAGCAGAAACAAGAAGCCCCAAAGAAAGAACAAGTGAAACCCCAGTTGAGAGAAGTTGCTGAAGGGGTTCATGATGAGAGACGAAAGATGATTTTTTGGGAGAGATTGAAGCTTTAATTGGTGAAAAAGAGGTTAACAATGGTGGAGATGGTGAAGGTAAGGGGCTGTGGAGGAGCCTCATCTTGTATCTTTTCTTCCAACAAACTAATTTTAAGAATTAGATATTCCAATTCAAATTTCCAAGTATTAAAAGTTATTAATACACCACAGTTCTCTATTCGAGTTTAGATATGAACGAAATTTTTATTTTTAATGTTTTTTCAAAAAAAATTTAAAGCGTAACTAAAATTTAATCAAATTCAAATTTAAATAGAAAATAAAAAAACAAAAATACTTATATTACAAAACATATAAGAGAATAGAGAACATCAACATCATATTATTACTCCTTCCGTCCAAAATTGTTTGTTATATTACGCTTATCGAACGTTAATTTAACTAATTTTCAATGGTAAATTAGATCACATTAATTTGATATTTTAAACAAAAAAATTAAATATTCTAAAACTATATGAAAAGTACTAATAAATTATAATTTTTTGTCATATTAATATGATTTAAAAAAAATACATTTTAAAATGTTAATCAAAGTATAGTTTAACTTTAAAAATAAAATTGAGAATAAACAATATTGGACGGAGGGAGTATATGATAATCAAAGTAGGAAAATAACAAGTACTACTACATCCTAAACATGTTAAATTCAATTAGTGGTAGAGTAGTAAGTACTCACTCATTCTTAATCAAAACGTCTTAATTTTATTTCTCTCTATATAACTTTTTAATACGAATCTAAAATTAATCAAACTCTAATATGAATATCAAACACCAAACAAAAAAACAAAAGAAATATCATGTGCAGGTTTGTCCAAGTGCTTAACATTTTTGTATAGGCCCATTATATATGTTAGACACTAGTCAAAATTCAGAGCCCAAAATGGAAACTCTACTTTCTAGTGGGCCCACTGGCCCATTTACCCGACACGTCATCTTCTTTACCAAAAATTGGAAATTTGGGTTAACCAATCACTGACTTTTAATTTTTAAAAAACATTATGGATAAACATCTTTTTGGCAATTCGATTTCAATACTCTCACCACTAGGCGCGTGAATTACACGTAACGTAATTTAAAGGACTCAAAACCCTTAGTTGGGCCACTTAATATCACGTGCTTCTACAGAGCGTGAAGTATATTTTAGGGTATCCAAATATAATTTAAAATCCATAAGAAAACGCGGCTATCCAACAATTTACTTCTATTACTTAGGTATACATTATTTTTGGATTAAATTAAAAAATTAAATTAGATTGAGTTGAATTTTAACTTGTTCATTATTAATTAATGTTTTTCATTATGAGTTTTTCTAATGTTTAAACATTTATAATTAACATATTTTTAAGTGTTTGTGCATTAACATTTTACTTCTGATTTATATTAGAAAATATATTTAAGAGATTCTAATTACTGATTATGTTTTTAGTTATTGGTTAAACCAAATAATTAAACGAAAAAGAAAAAAATCAAATCAAATCAAATTTAATTTGATTTGAATTGAGTTATATTTCTTCACAATCAAAATTTGAAAAAACTCGATCTGAAATAGTACAAAATCAAACAAATAGTATCATGTATTCTCTTTTATTTTTTTCAAGTTTGCATTAAAATTCTGACTAAATTTGAATCGACCTATTTAAGAGTGACAATCTCACTAATTTTTAAAAATATTCGATAAAAAGATTTAAGAAATAAAATAATTAAATTTCTAACTTATTTCGATCGATTTTCAAATATCTTGATTATTAGTATTTTTTTTTATCAAGACTATGGACACACTAAAATTTGCAAAGTGGAAAATCCCGAAGATTAAAACTAAAGAGGTAATGTTTAAATTAAAATAAGATAAAAAAGAATTGTATATCATTCCACTTTTTTAAAATATTAAAGTTTTAAAAAATATAAAATATCATTTTCAAGACTTCTCCAAACGTAATAAAGTTTTACACGATAGTAAAATAATTTAACCTTTTAAAGAGATATTTCTATTATATTGTCTTATCCAATTTAGTCATATTATCATATAATTTGTAAAGAATAATTATTTATTTATATTGTTTATTTGTATTACTAGACGTTAAAAGCAAAAATGAGAAATATAAATTATTTTTATCATAAAGAAACTTTATGAGGTTGAATTCTTCATCATAAAAAAAAATATGACGTTGCGAATGAAATTATTATTTCTTTAATCAGAGATTTTACGTTCGATCATTAAATATTAAAAATTTCATAATCAAAAATAGTTTTCCTCAAATAAGGATATATACAACACAAATCTAAATCAAAAAATGAAGTTGAATACTTCAATTTCAAACTCCAAACTTATTTGTACATCATATTCATATGTGCAATTGTGTATCATTTGACCTAGTTATATATATATATGCATGTTGACAAAAAATAAAAATAAATCATGCACGTAGTAAAATAAAATGTACCACAAAAAAAAGGACATGATTCCACTTATTATAAGTCCATCAATAGAATATTGTTCTTATTTAATATTTTAGGTATATTATTTATTATTGATACTATTCTTCCTTTTTTTCTTTTTGCAAATTATTTTTTTTATTACTATATTTTTTTTAAAATTTATTTTTTATTCGAGTCAAAAGTCTTTTAAAAATAATTTAACGGAGATTTTCGAAAAAACATGAAAAGTAAAAAAAGAAACATTTATATTAGAAGAGAAGCCCAAACCCACAGAGAGGAAGAAGAAGAGAAGCAGCAGCAGCAAAAGCAAAAACCCCTTCATTCTGTGCGTTATTTTTCATAATAAAACTGAGATAAATATACAGAGTTGAGGAGACCCAAAAAACCCTAAACTATAACAGATCTGAAACAAGAAAATATTTTGTGGGTCTTTCTTGTTTTTTTCCTCTCTTTTTTTTTAGAGAAAAAGAGTTGTCTTCTTCAAAGATGAGTAGCAGAAACAATGGTGGAGTTGGGGTACAATCGATACCCGCAGGGTCAAGAAAGATGGTACAAAGCTTAAAGGAGATAGTTAACTGTCCTGAACCTGAGATCTATGCTATGCTCAAAGAATGTAATATGGACCCCAATGAAGCTGTCAATAGGCTTCTTACTCAAGGTCTACCATAAACCCTAAATCTTTAATTTCCTTTTTTTTTTGGTGGGTTTCGGGTTTTAGGGTTTTTTATGTTTTGGGAAAAAATTGAATAAAGGTACTGTTTTTATAGATAGAAACAAGAAACAAAAGAAAATCTGTAATAATACTTCTTTTCTTGATATTGGGTGTTAGAAGCTGTTTTTTGTAAGGAGAAGAATGAGAAAAGATTTGATTTTTATGCTATATAGTTAGTTCAAGATTTATTGTAAGGTATCTTAATGGATTGAGCATGCAGATATTTCATTGATTGTGACTTTAGAAAATGAAGAGAAGACAAAACTAGGGTCTTTAGGGATTTTGTTAATCAGATTACTAGGATTCTCTTTTTAATGCACTTTGTGTTAGTTCTTGTATTAGATTTCTTAGGTTTACAATTACTCTTCTTTTACTATCTCTGGCCACTGATTTTCATCTACATGTTAATGGGACTTCCATTTCTTCCTTTGTGTGCGAGTTGTCTTATTTGGTAGCCTTTTCTTGGACTTTTGAATTAATGTTGTTGGGATTTCGGTGGTACAAGTACTGAATTCCATGTTAGTTATCCGTTTTCCAGAAATGCACGCTTTACTTTGAAGAAGCATGAGTTTGCTTTTCGTTTCTCTCTTAAAGCCTCAAGAACTTATATTTTGTGCTTTTCACTTTTAGAACGTTAGCTACTGCAGTCATGTTTGCCTTCCTCTGTGCTCTTCTATGTTGTACTTGTACTTGAAGGTTATAGTATTTTTAGTTCTTGATAGAATGGTCTGCCATTCCATTGGATGGTGACCTTAGTTTGTGATTAATTTTGATCACCTTCTAATTATAGTTTATTGATTGGCTAGATACTTTTCATGAGGTGAAGAGCAAACGTGAAAAGAGAAAAGAGGTTCGTAATTTTTACTTAAAGCGGGATTTTAGAGACAAATTGGTTATGGCGATCTGATTTTAACTTTCTCGTTCTTAATACTGCCTGTTTCTGTTGTAATTTACTATATGATACGAGATTACGGAAAATTAGTCTACTCAGATCTCTTATTACCTTGGCTCGATGATTAACTTCTGATGAAATTCTGAATATTTCTACGGTGAAAACAAAAGTATAAAGTGAAAGATTCTCTGTTTGGAAATTTGTTCAGTAGAGGTTCTTTTTAGTAGGCACCCCATTATTTTGATATTCCAATTTCTCTTTCTGTTTATACTGATAAATTATGGTGCCTTATTCTTTTCAAATAATATGGTGTTTCCTCTTGATATGTTTTACGTCTTATTGGTTAATGCATGATCTAGCAGAATATTACAAGGTGTTACTATGTTACTTTCTTAAATGGCTTGTTCATTTTTTCATTCTTCACTCATAATTATCTTTGGTTCAGAGTAAGGATACGACTGAATCTAGGCCACGTGGTGCAATTAGCAACTCAGGCCGTGGTAGCAGGGGAGGTGCAGAACGATATGTTGGGCGCGGTGGGTCAGGTATGTACATGATAATGTACACTCTTTTCAAACATAATCATGTCTTAAGTTTTGCATAGTTCATCGTGTCATCTCATGAGGGTATCGTCTTGTTTCTATATACCCTTTCCAGCCGAGTCTACCAAGCTTATTCCTGGATACAGAAAAGATAATGGATCAAAGACGAGTAACCTGACTTCTACTCTAGGAGTTTCCGGAATAAGCAGGAGGGCCACAACAATCAGGTTAGTTGTTTCAAGTTTCAACTTCATAAATAGTTTAGGTTCTCTCAAAAATACATCAGTTGCACATCAGTTGCCTGTAGATGTTTGTCTTTCTTTTTTCCGTAGAGTATTCTGTAGTACCACAGTATGTTTCTTTTTATTGAAGTGTCTTTGGCAGTAATATAATTAACTTAGTAATTACAATCAGTAATCCCTGTATTGGATTAAGCTAAGACTTTTCATGCACTTCAATAATCACGCAATGTGAGCTATTCTCAAAATGCATGTGACAAAGCACAATAAGGGAAAGGTTTTTTTTTTCCAAATCCTAGTTTGACTGTTTGATCCTTAGCGCAAGCGCTAAGTGAGCAAGCTACCACTCTGTGGGGTAAAAACCGTGGAAAATAAAGAATGTCAAGTAGAAAGGAACAAGGTCTTACGGCTACTAATAAGGGGGTTGGGGTTTGACAATAAAAGACTGGGGCTTGTTTAGCCGCCTAGGTAGTAAGAAAAACTCTGAGTTTGACATTAATAGCCATAGTGAGTTCATCTTTGAGGGGCTTTTGGGAGATGCATAACAGTGTTCTCAATGCTGTGATATGTGTAACAGTGATATTGCTGCAAATGAAAGTAAAAAGTCAGCACCTGCAGCAGTTGATGGTGTTTCATCAGTCTCACAGCATGAGACTTCTTCTGGATATCAACCTACTTGGGGTGGGGTGCCCGGTCAAGTTTCCATGGCTGATATTGTGAAGATGGGTAGGCCACAGAGCAAAGTGCCAAGTGCACCTAGTGTATCTCACCACAATGTCAATGCCGAGCAAAACCATATTCAGGGGCTCCCTTCTGGTGCATCACATCAAAATACTCAGTGGTCTGATGATCATACTACCAAAATTTCTGAGGTACACCGAGAGCCACAACATCTTTCAACTGATGAGGAATGGCCTCTAATTGAGCCGCCATCAGTTGCTAGTCAGACATCTATCTCAGAGCCTCCTGCTGATTCGGAGCTGCATCCTGATCCAACTAACATGTCATATGACAGAATTAATCATCAAAATGAGATTGATGAAGTTCAGGGGACAGATAACTGCACGATTGAAAATCTTGGTAGTCCTTCAAGCAGAAGGTTGCAGGAGGATAATGCTGGAGGTGCATCTATTTATGAGAATGACCTCTACGGATATCAGAACCAGAATCATACCTTTGACCATCAACAAGGTTAGTATATTACAGTTTTTATTTGGTAATGATATGCATTTCATTGGTGAGAATATGTAGTATTTGTTGTCAAGTAGCTTGTGTAATGTTTTTTTTTGACATGGCACTGTTAATTTTTGTTTTTTTCCACGAGTTCCAGGCATTGGCAAGTCTTTAGTTCCAGTAAACTAAAGATTCTCTCTATCCCCATTCTACAATAAGTAATCATTACATGTTTCATAGAGCAACTATACTGGCACTTAGCTTTTTAGGAATGCAGTTTTAGAACCGAAGGTTTTATATCATACCACCAGTTTAGCTTAAATAAGCTGGACATTTAGTTATGGCTCTTGAATACATGGGTGTTCAATATGCGGAGTGGGACATATAGCAGCAGTGGAGGGCAACAGGGAATATCATCTTAACTGCATCCAAAGCTCTTTCTTACTGTATTTGGAGCTTCAATGTGATTTTACTGCTTTTCATTTTGTTTTATCTTGTCACTTTGATGATAATGTAGCATAGAAAACACTCCTCACAGCTTTTTGTTTGTCTTAGATTTTTTTAATAGGAATTTAAACAATCATTTTTTCTGCAATTTGTTTATTTTGGTATTATCAATGTTTTGTTAACTGTGGCTTAATACATTACTTGGTTGATTTACTGGGGCATCTGATAGATGTATAAAGAGGGAAGCCTTGAGTGCTGACTTTCTGCTCATACTCGTAGGTTGTGTCAACATGAGGTTATTGCAGATTAAGAGGTTCTTCTCATGAATTTTCAAATCTACCATGTGAAGTTGAAGCTTGATGTTCTTGCACATGGCTCCCATATTTGAAAGAGAAGAAAACCCTAACAAATATCAGGCCACGTAGAGACTACTCTGTTTTTGGGGGTGGTGGTGATGTTCATGGGAATTGAGATGTGCTAGTTAGGAGATAAATCAACCTGCTTTTCATGTCATTATTTAGTGGAAAAGCACTGTAGTTTTACTGCATAATCAAATTGTTAACATATGGAGTTCCGTTACTTATAAACTTTTGGAATGTTTATTTTTGTGTAATAATCCTATTTCATTGTCTTGCAGCTGAGGATGTTAACAACTCTGTTTCATCAGTTTCTGCAAACTTGCAACAGTTAAATGTACAAGATGATGGAGGGGTGCCACCTGAGGGAGATGGTCCTTCTGTTGTAATACCAGACCATCTTCAAGTTCAAACTGCAGACTGCTCACACCTGAGCTTTGGTAGCTTTGGCTCTGGTATTGGTGGCTCCTTTTCTGGGCCTTTGGCATCTGCTCCAGTGACTAGTACTTTGGAAGATGCACCTAAGGAAGTGGATGGTTCATCAGTTGGGCACTTGGGATCCAGGTAAGGCCTCCTTCTAACCTGTGGATTTTCTTCAACTCATTGATATTTTTTTTATCTAATTATATCAACATATAGTGTAGAAACTATGTTAACATTAACATGCCAAACTCTACTGGCGTTTCCCCTACCCGAGATATGTGGGCAATATAATGCAGAAATTATGTTATGTTAACATGCCAAAACTCTACTGGCATTTTCCCTACCTAGATTTGGGGGTAATTTGTTTTGCCTCTACTTTTTTTACTAAATAACTACAAATATCCTTGCATTTAGTATGTTTGTAGCAGGTTTGTTCTAAATGTTCATCATATTAGTCAATTAAATTAATCTTTACTATTCTAACATCCTAAACAGTTGGTATCTGTATGAATCCTCTGTGCCACCACTGTATTCAGATTCATTTCATTCCAGTCAAATAATTTATCATATAAGACAGGCGTGAAGCTATTCTCTGCCCTTTCCTACCAAAAAGTGATTTAAGACTAAGTTAGGACTTCTCTGAAGCTCACTAAACAGTACATTTTTAAACTTTTATCCTAACATTCCATGTTTTAAGTAAAAAATATCTTACAGGATAACGTTAGTCATCTTATATTCAGTTTCAAAAAAAAACATTAGTCATCTTATTGAGGGTGTTCAACCTTGCAAGTATTCCTCTTAATTGTTAGTGCATCTTTATATTGCAGAGCTTCAGAATACTATGGTGATGAGTCTCTCAGACATGCATCTGAGAGTAACTTATACCATAGAACTAATGCAAGTTCTGTAAATTACGATTCACCTGCTTCACAACCAGAACCTTTGAAATCAGAAACAAATGAACAAGGAAATCAATATTCGTATCCCTCTTCTGCTGCTGGCTACACATATGAAAGTGCACAACAATTAACTGCAGCATTTAGTCAGCCACAGACAAGTTCCCAGATGCAAAATCTCACTCCTTTCTCTAATGTAATGGTAAGTTTCTTTCCTTGTGAAGGATGCAAATAGTTTCCCTGCTCTTCATTGGATGTTTGCGTGTGTGCATTTGCATAGCTCAAGTCTGAAGGTAATTGTACAGAGTATATTGGAGTGAATTCTACTTCTCCAAGGGGTTGTTTGGTAGAGTGCATAAGAATAATGTTAAATCCAGTGCATTAGTGATGCTTGTAAGTTATATCAGCAATGCATGAATTAGTTATGCTTGCATTAATTATACATAGATTATTTTTATGCATTGTTTGGTTTGATGCATTAAAATAGCATGCATTGCATAAAGAAATTTATTTACATAGATAGCCTCATCTAATATAAGTTACCATTCATTTGTTAGAGATCCTAAGACCAGAATTTTCTACATTGAGGTGCTCACTGCTATTGTTTTGAGCAGGCTTTCACAAATTCATTGCCTAGCACCTTGTTGGCTGCTAATGCTCATGCTGGTCGTGAAACTGATCTTTCATACTTACCTTTTTCTGCAACACAAGCAATGGCTATGAAATATGGCAGCTCTGTTTCTTCAATTGGTGGTTCAACAATTTCCATGCCTGAGGTAGTGCTATCCTGATGAAGCTAATTATTTCTTCATTGTGATTGTCAATTTCCTCATGTGCACTTGGTGTATTGCTCATGACCTGCTGGTTGTCAGTATTTTCATGTAATATAATAAGCAAAACATGTTCCTTTTTGTATTCTTTTTGAAGTAATTTTAATGATTCTAGTTGTTTATTTGTGCATGATGAAAAGTTTTACATAATGGATGTAGTTGCATCTTACACGTTTGGTATCTTTCAACATTGGGGAAGAAAGCTTCTGCTATTGAAAACTAAAAATTTGAATATTCTCTCTTGATGTCTATCCAAATGTTTTGAGGGCAGCAACTTTTTTTATTGTGTAAAATCTCTATAGTGGAAAGATGTATACAGAGAGAATAGTTACTCGTCATGGATTTCCACAGTAATTCAAGGCGCACTTGATGTATTTCTGTGTTACATTTTGGAGGCTCTTGCTTGTTAAGAGGAGGAAAGGAAAACCACCCTTTAAATTTAGAAAAAGGAGGCTGAAGTTGTGTGTGTAAATTCCTTATATTATTTTTTGGTTTTCTATGTTAAATAAATGTCAGTACCTTCTGGTTTTTGCATGTAAGATTCCTTTTGGGTTGTTGCAAAAGAAAAGAATGGGCACTCGGTTGTTAATAACCTGAAATTTAAAGATTCACAATAAAAACTGCTAAATTCGGTTGCTATAAGACCTACATAAGATTAATTCCTAAGAGGAGTGTAGGTCGAAAATCAGTTGACGAATGATATAAAAGCTGATGTATAAATCTATTATAGTTTTCCTTTATCATGGAGAAGTGCTGTAAGATGGGACAGATTTTCTATCATCTTCTTTCTTTCTAGAGTTTTTGTGTACATGATTGATTTTTTCTTGACTTGCAGTCTTTGAAGGGTGCTGGTTTTCCATCAGCACAGCCTACACAGCAGCCACTTTCTGGAACTAGTGTCACCACTGGACCTACTGTGCCGCAACATCTTGCTGTGCATCCATATAACCAACCACCTCTGGGACCATTTGCTAACATGATAGGTTATCCCTTTTTGCCTCAGAGTTATACATATATGCCATCTGCATTCCAGCAACCATTTGCTGGTAACAGTAATTATCATCAGTCACTGGCGGCGGTGCTTCCTCAATATAAGAACAGTGTGTCAGTCAGCAGCTTACCTCAGCCAGCCAGTGTTGCTTCTGCGTATGGTGGTTTTGGAAATACAGCAAGTATCCCTGGTAACTTCCCAATGAATCCCCCTGCTGCTCCCTCTGGTACTAACTTGAGTTACGATGATGTGTTGAGCTCTCAGTACAAGGATACCAATCATTTAATGTCTCTTCAGCAGGTACCCATTTCATTTGCTTTAACAGCTGTTCAATTCTTTGAAGTCAATAGTATACTGCAAAATTGCTGTTGATTCTACCTTACTACTCTAATATAATAGGTTGATATATTTCTAAATTGGACAAATAGTTTCTATAGCACTGCTTTTTTCTGGTTAATTTCTTGTGCTAGCTGTATTCTATTGTTTGAGCTTTTGCTCATCAATCCATCCTTCCTTTCCTTGAATTGAAGGCAGCTCATGTATATGCTCATTATTCCTTCCTTTCAGAGCGAGAACTCAGCTATGTGGCATGGACCCGGTTCAAGGACAATGTCAGCTGTTCCTGCTAACACATATTATGGTTTTCAAGGTCAAAACCAGCAAAGTAGTGGATTTAGGCAAGCTCAACAGCCGCTGCAAAATCATGGATCCTTGGGGTACCCAAATTTCTACCATTCTCAGGCGGGGATCTCATTAGAACATCAACAACAAAATCCGAGGGATGGGTCATTGGGTGGTGGATCTCAAGGCCAGCCAAAGCAGTTTCAACAGCTATGGCAAAGTGGCGGCTACTAATCTCTTACTGCCTCCTTCTTTTTTGGAGTCTTGTAATGAGTGTGAAAGTGGCTATAGGGTGTTGCTTTGGAAGCAACTAGAATGCACAATCAATTGGATGCTTACCTGTGCCTCAAGGTTGTACTTTACATGTTTGTCATCAGTCAAATGTAACGTAGGATGTGAGCTAACGTCGTGCTAGTGGACTTGTCTTCTGTTTCATCAACTCTTTGTTACACAGTTAACCCCATGGTTTCTTTATTAATAGTGAGAAGTGTTCTGTCTCCACTGGAAATGCATTGCCATACATCTTAGTTTCACATTATTTGGATTTGGTAGTTTAATTTACTGGGTATGCTGATCTCCTCCTACCTTCTAGTAAGCTTAATAATCCTGGCACTATAGGATGGGATGTACCAAGATTTCCCTTTTGTTTCACAACATACTTCGGTCCTGAAAATATGGTTTTGTTTGCATGCTAGTCCTTTCTATAGGAGATAAGGGTCAAATAATTCATGTAAATATGGTTTTGTTTGCATACTAGTCCTTTCTATAGGAGATAAGGGTCAAATAATTCATGTTTTTGTTTATAACATAAACGCGGGGATGAATTATCGTGGATTCATTTCTTTTTTGGGTTTGTAGGTCGTTTATAAAGAATTGAGAGATCAACTAGGGGCATCAGAGCTAGAGGATATAGGCGTGTCAATTTGTTGAAAGTTATTTGGATTTGATCTTAAAGGGATTTCAAGATTGACTACCAAACATAAATTTGCAGATAACGTAAGAGATGAACAAAAAATAATTAACTGCATTGAGAGCACATAATTGTTGTTACTATTATAGTAAGGGGCACAAGAAAATAAAATAACGAAAAGCATCTAAGATACTATGCAAGGCCAATATCCACATTGCAAATGAGTTCTTCCCCACTGTCCACAGTAGAATCGAGTTTGTATTGCATGTTCTACATCGTAGTGTATCCAACAAAATCCAAACATGTAGAAACAATAGGGAAGGTGTAAGCAGAAACTATTTTTTTTTTGTTTTTTGCCAAAACACATGTAAACTGATGCTCATCAATTAGTTCATTCAGAAGGAAAGAAAATCAGTACTTGCAAGACCTGTTTTCCCTTTCTTTTGTAGACCCAACAAATCATTTGAGAAGAGATCTTGCCAAGTGTTCTCGTGCAGTTGCCAATGCTTGACTTATAGTCTGTAGAAAACCACAAAGGATGTGTAGTGAAAAAATGAGTTAAGTGGACGGGGATGGTAATTAATGAAGCAACTATTCCATCCGTTTGAAGGACCAAAGCATCAAGAAACTGAGAAAGAGAGCAATATTTACCTGCTCCGACAAAGGTGCCCCAGAATCAACGCTGTTGCTTGCCACTTTCCCAGCAATAACATTAGCATCCGTTTCAAGAACGATTCTACAGAGCCAAGAAAGTGACATGGAGGATATTCAAAAGATTGTAAACACTTAGTTCCCCATAACTGAAATTGAGAGCAAGATTGGAAGTCCGCTTTCTTTTCCATTCTCTTTTTTCCACATCAATTCTCAAGGTCAAACACTCTAATATGTACTAATTACTAAACACGGCATGTCAAAAAACGTATGAACTCTACAGTGGAAGTGGGGAATTAGGATGGACGAAGAAGTGGACATTGAGGGTGTGTTTAGTACAGAGAATGTTTTCCAATTTTCCCATGTTTGGTTGGTCAAAATGATTTTGGAGAACATTTTCTCTAAGAACACAAGTTCCTTCAAAATCAGTAAAATGACTTCCCTAGTGGAAGAAGAGAACAAGTGTCATACTTGACATTCCAAGCTCATTGTCTCCTCCCGAAGCCATGGTTTCCACCCCCACCCACTCCCTTAGCAGTCCACCACATAATACAACACCACATAATACAACAGCAGAGACCAGTGTAATTCCACAAGTGGGGTTTGGGGGGGTGGAGGGGAGGTAGGATGTACCTAGAGCTTACCCCTACTTTAGTGGGAAAGAGTAGTTTCTAAGGCCCTCTGCTCAAAAAAGTGCAATCAAAGAAGGATAGAAAGGAAAATAACAAGATAAACAAAGATGAAGAATAAGAAACTACACGAATACAAGGTAACACTACTAAATAAAGAGAAGACGAGAAGAGGAGATTAGCTCCATGCTTCTCCCTCATGAATGTACTACAACAAACGGCTACCTACTATCCTTCTACACCCCATAGTGTTTTCCTATGCTGCATATTCATAGTATTTTCCAAAACTGCATGTAAATGCTCTCGAGACAAAAAAAATATTTTGTTTACTTACCAAACACCAAAGTAATTAAGTAAAAGGCTTATTTTTCGATAAAAAATATTTTCTATGTAAAACATTGTTCGGCATATCAAATACACCCAGAGTCTAAAGTAACAGGAGAGCAAAACTACTTGACTAAGATGAATGAACATATACCGTCAAAGGAAAAAGTCACTCAACCCAATCCCACGAGGCAACTTTTCATAAGAATGAAGTCACTAACATAGAAAAAGGATAGCTAATACAGTGACTGTCCAAAATAAGGAGTGTGATGTACTATCACTATATATTACTCATAAGATTAATAGCTAAGCTGAGGAGAGCTTTATAGCTTGTGAAAGAAAAATGTCCATAGGGAAGAGGTCACTGCTATAGGCTTGATAATTGATGTTCTCGTTTTTCCTCTATTTGTTCTTTTTTGGGGTGGTGGTAGGTGGGGGGGAATTTTGTGTAAGAAGTATCCTATGATTCTGTTAATCAGAAGTCTTGTCTTAATAAGTCTCCAGCAAAGACAAAATGTCTTATTAACTACACAATTGCCTTTTATTTTCCCCCTATTTGTGGCATATTAAATCCAAATATTAATTTTACTATGGTTCAGAAAGTTAGATAAGCTTTTGAAGCTCTAATTCTCTATAACTATAAAAGAAAAGAATAAAGGTTCCTGACATGCTATATTTGTACAAAGATCGAGTAAAAGTTGCAGCAAAACAGTAAGATAAGCAACATTAAACGAAGATTTTATAGTTCAGAATTTGAAACAAATAAAATGATCATGGTACAATTCTCTTACCCGCCATCAACAATTTCATCCAGACACAAAAGAATAAGGTCCAAATTTTCAAGTGCCTCCTTCTTTTCTACATTGCCCCTAAAACAAAAGGCATTTGCAGCAAGATGAGTGCATGAAGACGAAAATATCAACGGATGCATATTGAAAAGGAAAAGACTGCTTTTGTAAACAACCTAAGAAGAATACCAACAGCATCAAAGAATCCTTGGAGAACACTGGCAAGGATTATTTCATTTTCATTGTCACTCCCAGTAACAAAGAAATGAAGATCTTGAGCAAACTTGTAGACAACAATATAATTATCAAACATTGTAATCTCCGCTGCAGAAGAAGTGAGAAGAGAGTTCAGACAGATGAAGGTTGCCTTTCCAATCACAAAATTTAGTTTCATCAGCCAAGAGGGGGTGGGGAGGGGGGTAGTAGCACAACGGTCCAATTTAGTCACTGGCATAAAGACAACTCTGATGTAACAAGTGATCTCACACCAACAACCAACTTCAAGAAGAGGATATGCAAGCAAACAACACAAAGCCAAGTCTTCTAAGATTATTATTATCAGCCTACTCATCACTGATCTATTTGGTAAATTAGCAAAACTTTGTTTTTGGCTCTTGATTTAATACATACCACCAGAGTTTAATAGAACTCAATGTTTGCAGAGACTGGCAAGGTATACTACATAAGATGGCATCACAAACAACTCTAGTGCAGAATGGAACATCACTAACTATCCGAATGAGCTTTGCTTCCTTTGCATGTTGAGAGGGAGATATTGGGAAAGAGCATGACTAAATATAAATAAATAAATCAACAGTAAAAGAGATATCATACCTTCTGCCCTAGCATTTGTCTTTTGAGTCTTGGCAAACACGGCCTTCTCAAAAGCTTCCTTTGCAGCATTTGTTGGCCAATCATCTGAGTAGTAGTTTACAGCAACACGCTTTCCTTCGGAATCTAGAAGCAGAATGTTCTTAATTGAAGGGCAGATCTCCTGCGAAAAGGATTTGAAAGATATTATAGCAGGATATGTCTACACATCCATCCATATATGATTTTTAAAAAGGGATAAATTTCTTTTCCCGTTTTACAGAGAAATGGGTTAAAAGCATATATTGACACATTTGAGACAGTCATCCATGAATTGCTTATGGTTCTATCTATCAATAGTTCAAGTTCATCCATAGTCTCAACATTCCAAGATACAGCCACCATTACATATTCTCCTTTTAGTTTTCTGTTAAAGCACACGTGCAACATAAATCATACTCCAAATCAAGCACAGCGACAACACAAAAGATATTGCCTTCCCTTTCAATGGCCCACACAGCTATAGATGTCACCAGCAACTAAACCTTAAACCAGAAGTTCGCTCAGCTACCCTTTCCCTTTATTCTCTCGATAGAAAATCCTCACTATTTTATAAAATATCTCCGCCCTAGTTATAAAGTACCACATTTCCTTATTCTTGAGCAAAAATTCCGATTCTAACAAGGTAAATACAACATCTCATTTCAAAACATGAAACCAAGAATAAACCCAAATTAGCCTTAAATGTGTGGGTTGCTGGCCAACTTAAACATTGGTATTCTCCCAATTAGGGCGTTCCTAAAGGAAAAAAAAAACTAACTGGTGCTGTATATACTGCAAATAATCTTACTTGCCCACATAAAAAAGTTTCCTCTTCCTTTTGTTTAATTCTTAAGTTTTTTTCTTCCCATTGTTGAATACTTACAGATGCTAGATCTGATTCATATACCCTTCCAATTATACCTCCAAGTAAACAAAACTCTAGAAAAACGTCGACAATCAAAGAGATCACGAAAAAACACTAGTCCAACTATTCCAATTCGACTAAAACTAAAACCCCAAAAATGCATAATTTTTTCTACCAGTGATAAATTCAACCATACAACACAAGATCAGTGATAAAAAAACAAAGAGCTTGTTTTGGGCAAAAAAGTTTAGTTGAAAAAAAAGAAGAGAATTACTCAAAAGTGTAAAGAGAAAGAGTGAGAGCTAACCATTGTTGGTGAATTGAGGTTGAAAATGGCGGATCGCACGACCTACGGACACACCAGAATTGCACGCCGTAGAGAAGGGAGGAGAAGAGCCTATTTGCTGGGTCCGTAAAGCACGGTTTTATTTTTTTTATATATTTATATATAACTTTTTATACTTGTTGAGTTCCTGTTTTGCTAAGCGTTACAACTCTGATTGTATAATTTTGAGTATGTTTTATAATGAATTGAATTGTATTAAATTGTGTTAATATATCATATTATATTGTATTGTATTGTAATTGAGTTTGGAATGTTATTTCTATAAGATAATTTTTAAATTTGTGTGATTTATCCTCTTCAAACTTCACTTCACTTGTGGGACTAGGTAGGTTGTTGGTGTTGTTTATCCTTTTTGAAGTTGACTATAACTTAAAATTATGCCTTTTCATTTGGGTCGTAGCTTCAACAACAATATACTTGATGAAATATTTGGAAAAAAATAAAATATTTATAGACCTTATCATTACCTCACGAAGATAGAGAGACTATTTTAAAAAACTCCTCGGCTCAAAGAGTCACAAGGCAAGTTACTAATGTAGCTAACCTTTTTTGTTTTATAAAATAAGATTAATAACAATCCATTTAACAACGAATTATAGATGAAATTTATAGCTAATTCCAATTTCTTTATAGTGAATAATTAACTTGGGGCAGAAAATCAAAGCTCAAATAATAAATTCATAGGGAAAATCTAAAAAATACTTCCATACTCCATGAATTATACTAGTTTTACACATAACATTTTGGGTCATTTCTCTCTTGGCTTTGCAAACCATCATATTTGATTTTATAACGATTGCCTCAAGGGCTTAACTCCTAGACTTGTGATTTGAATCACAGGTTTGAGTAATGCATGAGACGCGAACTAAGCCTGATATTTAATTAAAGAAGGGTCGATGCAAAGATATTAATTTTGAATTTCGAAGAATATAGTTGATCATAAAGGTTGGCTCCAAGCAGACTTCTAGATCATTAAGAAAGTTATTCTAATTTTTCTTAGTGCAGCTTTTCATAACTTGTCACAGACTCACAGTCCAGAAAACAAAGTTAAGAAATGGATATTAAAGCAGAAAAGCAAAGAATGAAGCAAAGAACTCAGCAAGTTCTTTTTCACTTTCCTGCAATATCTTTACATTTATAATAATCACTTTTAAACTTGCAGTTCTGTTATCTCTACTATTGTTTAGTTTCGAAATCAGTAAAGATTACACCAAAACTGACAAATGAATGAAAGGAAATAGCTATCTATTAGAGCAGCTACTGTTGTTTGCTGCAAACTGTATTTCTGTGGTGCACACAGCTTTCTATTGTTTGGATCATTCTCGCTCCAAATGCAGACTAATCGCATTTCTCTACCTCGAGAAGAAGAGAATATCTTGACACAACATAGCAGCATTTGGCATCAAATGATCATTCAAATCTAGCAGTGGTATCTGCAAAATAACAACAGCAAAAGCTGAAATTTTAAAACAACCTCGAAAAAGATGGAGAAAGATAATCTACTTGAGCAGCTTTCAGAAGGATTCAATCAATCTAATGAGCAAATCAGTTTAGAGCGCCAAATCATTTCCGATCAAAATATTAGAAATAATGATTTGTGTTATAACAGTCAAATCAATGTGAATTATATTGGCTGTGCTGTTATCAATCAGGTTTGCGAACAAAGTGCATCACATGCAGTTGACATACAAGCTAGACGGGAAACGCAACACCACGTGACAGTTATACATGGGGAATTTGTCAACAATCATTCAGAATGGCCTTCATTAAGGGTCTTAATGATCACTTTGAGTTGGATAATTCATAGGACACCAATTGCAGGAAGGTACTGTGTTTAATTAAATGGAATCCATCTCTACATGGATTTAATTTTTGGATGAAAAAAGTCAAGTGCTTTGCACATGACCCATTTATCAGCCTTCTGAGATCAAAAACTCTTCATCTAAGAATAGTTTTTGGAGAATGAAGACCATCCAGTTGAATCTGAAACCTATTGGTTACTACTAACATGCATACAAATTACCAATATATGTATAAAGAGGTAATGGGTAGATTTTGGAGCTAATTGATGAATCTTATCGCCACTAGAAATATTTTGTAGATGAAAATAGACTTTGAACCCTCAGTACATCAGAAAATGGTGTTTAAGCCACATGGGTTCTTGTTGACATAAAATTACATTGTCAAGGGAAGTTGTCATTTTTGCAGATCATTTTTATGTTCTGGCACTATATGCATAGTTCAATAAACTAGAATAAAGAATAAAGGACCTTACAAATTATATACCAAAAGCGCAATTGGATCAACAAATGATATAAGTTTATGCTGGAGTTAAGGGACAGGACAGGGATCCTTATTGAGAGTCACATTTAGGTGGATTATCTTGACAGCATAGTGCAAGAGGAAAGTAGATAGATTCTTGGAATGACATGAGTGTACATTGAAAGATATCACCGCAGGACTTTGGACAGTGTAGAACTCTGACAAGAAGGAAACATACCACAAACCTGAATTATTCCACTTCAAGTAGCCAGTTTCCCCGTCTAAGGCTAAATGCATCAGAAATGCACCAGAGAGGTAACAGTTCTTACTGAAAAAAGGCTTTTACTACGAAGGATCTCCACTTAATGGATAATATAGTGTATCGAGAAACAAATCTGTAGCAGGCTCATCTTAAAACAACTTTAAAGCTGGATACCTATGGGACATGGCAGCCTCAGAAGGTATGAAGAATACAGCATTATTTACTTTGGATCAACTAAGGGCCTGTTTGGATTGGCTTTTGGCTTATGACTTATAAGCCAAAAGCCACAAATTAATCCAAACGGACACTAAATCTCTACACAACATGGAAAATTTGAAATCTGCTCTTTCAATCCCAAGCTACAATTGTTATTAAAAACAAAAGGGTGAGCCGAGAGTGAAGCAAAAACCATTAATTTCTTTTAGCAAATATGAAATGTGCACCAGTGAAGGTGCATATTTACTACAGTGTTACATTTGCAGTAGATAATAAAGACATAAAACTTTGAACAAGCATTACTTGGACATAATTTGGCTTCTCAAAGTCACGCGAGGAGATTTTGATTATGTCTATTGGTGCTTTCATTAGTTCAGTGCCAAGCCAAAAGTAATAGGAGTACTAAACTACTTTAGATCTATCACTACTAGCAATGTTTATAATCCATCCACTAAAACAATATATGATCTCATTTTCAGAGAGTCTATGAGGTTACCTGGACTAGATGTTCATCTCGAAAGCGGCTTCTGAAGAAGAGCTGTCAAATAAACTTCCCCATTCTTCACACCACTAGCATCATTCTTATTAGCCACTGTCCACTTCACCTTCTTGTAGTTCAATTTCCAGATCAAGGGTTGAAAAACCTTCTCAAGATCTGCTCTTTTACTAAAGAAATGGTCCAACCAGAGGTATCCACCAGCCCTCAACACTCTATCAACATCAAAAAGCAAGAACTCCATCATGGTCACTGGAATCCACCTATTCACAGCATGACCACATCTTACAAGATCCAGCACCCCATCAAACACTGGCAGCCTCTGCTGCAAAGGTACATGTAAAGGCACCAATCCCCTAAGTGCCACAGTCTCACTATAAGGGGCACCAAGATTCATTGTTGTTGTCACAACAGTCACATTATGCAGCTTCATTTGTGCAGCAAAAGTTCCTGTACCACCCCCAATATCGAGTGCCAGCCTAATAACACTCTTTGAGGTCTTAGTTAGCTGAAGAAACTGTGGAATTGGGAGATCTAGATCTGACTTAAAATCCAAGAATCTTGATTGCTCAACTTTCATATCAAATCCCAAGTTGGGATTAGACTGAGACAAACAAGAAAAGCTCTTACAAGTGTAATTATTCCACAACAAGGCCTTTTCAGGGATAGTAGAAAAAGGGGTTTTAGGCAAAGAAGCGGGGATACTAGAAGGGGTTCTTGAAAAACAGCGCCTCCTAGGTAGAGGGTGACACCCTCTAAGAATAAGAGACTCAGCTACTGAAGAATCTGAGGGGCAAAGACTAAAGGGTGTGTAGCTCATATACTGATGAAGCAAATCAGGATTGTCTTTACAAGAAGAAGCAATAGGTGATAAATGAGTGTAAAGAAGGAGATCAGAAGGGATCGTTACTGTAGATTTCTTAGCTTTACCAGATGGTGGAGCTGGAGGCTGGAGGCGCGTGAGGTGGTTAATAGTGGCGCGTATAGTCTGAAGCTGATGCAGAAGGTGGTCAGGAACAGGTGGAGCAACAGGGGGCTTGGATTGGATGTTGGAAGAGAGATGATACAAAGAAAGAATGTTGGTAGCCACCATAGCTACCAAAAGAAGCAAATTTAGACCCATTGTGAATCCCATTTTTGTGGCTCCTGCAAAATTTTCTTGATTGCTGATACACTTTAGAGAGTGTAAAAGCTCAAGAAAAGCATAAAGTTTTGTGCTTTATGTTACTTCTACTACTAAATCTACTATTACTACCGACTGAGAGAGAGTTGAGAGAGTTTGCATTAAATTTAAAGATTTGTATTTAGATCTATCAAAAAAAGACATCTTTTTTATGTCTAAATTTCAGGGTGATTTTTCTTTTCTTAGTAAAAAAAAAATATATAAATGTTTTGTTTTTCGATTTATTTTTACTTGTTATGTTTATTTTGTAGAAAATTGAAGTGAAACGTGATAAATAAAAAACTAATAAGTGAGTAATATTTAACTTGATGTGTTTTGATGAAATCTTAGATGTGTTTGTGTTATTATAAAATGATCAAGTGGAGTTTTGGAGGCACGTGAACATGGGATTTTTTTTTATTTCTAGTCAACATTATTGCTTGCTGTTTTCATTTTTAGAATATGGGAATATTTTATTGAGCATAATTTGGTTTTTAAATCAATTATTCATGAATCATAATCACTAAATAATTAAAAGATTGAATGTTTGTTAATATTTTCAGTTTGATTACAAAGATAAGTGAAATTAAATGAATTTAGTAACTTAAAGAAAAAGACAAATCACGTTCTATAAAAAATTAACTAGACTTTCAGTAAGCATGAATAACACATATGTGTTATAAAATGAAATCAATCAAAAAATGTAAAACAATAAAGAGAGAAAGAACCCTTTTCCCCCTAGTTATTCAAGTCTTCAAAGTGTACTTCGTATTCACTTAACACGATTTATGTATAAATAGTAGAGGTAATATAGTAATTTCGATAATTTATAAGAAAAAACAAAATTTTACTCATAAAATGTTATTACTGAACGCGTTTTCTGCATACAGAGTAGGCGTAATATGGTAATTTCAACAATTTATAAGAAAAAAATATAATTTTAATCAGAAAACGCATCATCGAACACGTTTTACGTATTGAGAGTATGGGTAATATATTAATTTCAACAATTTATAAGAAGAAACATAATTTTACTCATAAATCACATTTCTTAATGTATTTTATGCATAAAGTGTAGGGGTAATATAATAATTTCAACAATTTATAAGAGAACATAATTTCACTCAAAAAAAAATAGAGGTAATATAGTAATTTCAATCATTTATAAGGAAACAAAATTTTACTCATAAATCGCCATTACTGAACATGTTTTTTGTATAAAAAGTTGGGGTAATATAGTAATTCCAACAATTTGTAATAAGAAACATATTTTACTCATAAAACGATATCATTGACACGTTTTGTATTTAAAGAGTTGAGTAATATAGAAATTTCAACCATTTATAATAAGAAATATAATTTTACTCATAAAAAGCTATCACTAAACGTGTTGTATGCATAAAGAGTAGGGGTAATATAGTAATTTTAATATTTATAAGAAGAAACATAATTTACTCATAAATTACATTCACTAAACACGTTTATGTATAGAGGGTAGGGGTATCATTGTAATTTCAATATTTATAAGAAGAAACATAATTTTACTCATAAAACACTATCACTAAACGCGTTTATGTATAGAGAGTAGGGGTAACATTGTAATTTCAATATTAATAAGAAGAAACATAATTTTACTCATAAAACAATATCACTAAATGCGTTTTATGCATAGAGAATTGGGGGAATATTGTAATTTCAATATTAATATGTAGAAACATAAACTCTTAAAACGCTGATAGAGAGTGGGAGTAATATTGTAATTTCAATATTTATAAAAAGAATAATAATCTTACTCATAAAACGCTATCTCTGAATACGTTTTATTCATAAAGATTAAGAGTAATATAGTAATTTCAACCATTTATAGGAAACATAATTTTACTGATAAAACACATTCACTGAACGCGTTTTATGCATAAAGAGTAGGGGTAATATAATAATTTCAATAATTTGTAAGAAGAAACATAATTTTACTCATAAAACGTTGTCGCTGAACACATTTAATGCACAAAGAGTAGAGTAATATGGTAATTTCAATCATTTATAAGAATAAACATAATTTTAATCATAAAATGCTATCACTAAACGCGTATTATGCATAAAGACTAAGGGTAATATAGTAATTTCAACCATTTATAGGAAGAAACATAATTTACTCAAAAATTGATATTATTGAACGCGTTTTATGTATTAAGAGTAGGGGCAATATAGTAATTTTAAAATTTATATGAAGAAACATAATTTTACTCATAAACTGCATTCACTAAACGCGTTTTATGGATACATAATAGGGGTAATATAGTAATTTCAGTAATTTATAAGAAAAAATATAATTTTACTAATAAATTGATATTACTGAACGCGTTTTATATGTTGAGAGTAGGGGTGATGTAATAATTTCAAAATTTATATGAAGAAACATATTTTACTCATAAAACACTATCACTGAACAAGTTTAATTCATAAAAATTAATGGTAATATAGTAATTTCAACCATTTTATAGAAGAAATGTAATTTTACTGACAGAACGAAATCGTTGAACGCGTTTTACACATAGAGATTAACGGTTATATAATAATTTCAATATTTATAAGAAGAATAATAATTTTACTCATAAAATGCATTCACTGAACGAGTTTTTTTGCATAAAGAGTAGGGGTGATATAGTAATTTCAACAATTTATATGAAAAACAATAATTTTACGCATAAAACGTTATCTCTGAACGCGTTTTAGTCATAAAGATTAAGGATAATATAGTAATTTCAACCATTTATAGAAAGAAACATAATTTTACTGATAAAATGCATGGAACACGTTTTACGCATAAAGAGTAGGGGTAATATTGTAATTTCAAGAATTGTTAGAAGAAATATTATTTTACTCGTAAATCGCATTCACTGAATGTCTTTTATGCATAAAGAGTAGGGGTAATTTAGTAATTTCAATAATTTATGAGAAGAAACATAATTTTACTCATAAAACATTATCACTGAAAGCGTCTTATGCATAAATCGTAGGGGTAATATAGTAATTTCAATCATTATAAGAAAAAATATAATTTTACTCATAAATCGGATTCATTGAATGTGTTTTATGCATGAATAGGTAATCTAGTAATTTCAACAATATATAAGAAGAAACATAATTTTACTCATAAAAAGGCTATCACTGAACGAGTTTTATGCATAAAGAGTAGGGGTAACATAGTAATTTCAAGAATTGATAAGAAGAAACATAATTTTTACTTATAATTCGCTATCAAGGTACACATTTTACGCATAAAGAGTAGGGGTGATATAATAATTTCAACCATTTATAAGACGAAACATAATTTTACTAATAGAACGATATCATTGAACGCGTTTTACGCATAAAGATTAAGGATAATAGAATAATTTCAATATTTATAAGAAGAAACATAATTTTACTCGTAAATGGTATTAACTAAACGAAATTTATGCATACATAATAGGGGTAATATAATAATTTCAATAATTTATAAAAAGAAAAATAATTTACTCATAAATTGATATTACTGAACGCGTTTTATGTATTAAGAGTAGGGGTAATATAGTAATTTTAAAATTTATATGAAGAAACATAATTTTGTGCATAATTTGCATTCACTAAACGTGTTTTATGGATACATAATAGGGGTAATATAGTAATGTCAACAATTTATAAGAAAAAACATAATTTTACTAATAAATTGATATTACTAAACGTGTTTTATGTGTTGAGAGTAGGGGTGATGTAATAATTTCAAAATTTATATGAAGAAACATAATTTTACTCATAAAATGCTAACACTGAACACGTTTTATGGATACATAATAGGGGTAATATAGTAATTTCAATAATTTATAAGAAGAAACATAATTTTACTCATAATTTGATATTAGTGAACGTATTTTATGTATTAAAAGTAGGGGTAATGTAGTAATTTCAAAATTTATATGAAGAATAACATAATTTTACTCATCAAACTCTATTAGTGAACACATTTTATGCATAAAGATGAAGGGTAATATAGTATTTTAACCATTTATAAGAAGAAATATAATTTTACTGACAGAACGAAATCGTTGAACGCGTTTTACACATAAAGATTAAGGTTAATATAATAATTCCAATATTTATAAGAATAATAATAATTTTACTCATAAAACGCCTTCGCTGAACGCGTTTTATGCATAACGAGTAGGGTGATATAGTAATTTCAATAATTTATATGAAAAAAATAATACTCATAAATTACATTAATTGACACGTTTTATGTATAAAAAGTTGGTGTAATATAGTAATTCCAACAACTTGTAATAAGAAACATAATTTTACTCATAAAACGCTATCATTGAATACATTTTTTGTTTAAAGAGTTGGGGTAATATAGTAATTTCAATCATTTATAATAAGAAATATAATTTTACTAATAAAACGCTATCACTGAACGCGTTGTATGCATAAAGAGTAGGGGTAATATAGTAATTTCAATATTTATAAGAAGAAACATAATTTACTCATGAATTGCATTCACTAAACACATTTATGTATAGAGGGTATGGGTAACATTGTAATTTCGATATTTATAAGAAGAAACATAATTTTACTCATAAAACACTATTACTAAATGCCTTTTATGCATAGAGAGTTGGGGAATATTGTAATTTCAATATTAATATGAAGAAACGTAATTTTACTTATAAAACGCTATCCTTAATCTCGTTTTCTATACAAAGTAGTGGTAATATTGTGATTTCAATATTTATATGAAGAAACATAAATTTACTCATAAAACGCTTTCAATAAGCTTATTTTATGTATAGAGGGTGGAGATAATATTATAATTTCAATATTTATAAAAAAACATAATGTTATTCATAAAATGATATTTTTGAAAACATTTTATTAATAAAGATTAAGAATAATATAGTAATTTTAACGATTGATCAAAAGAAACATATTTAATATGAGTTTTTATATCTGTATTTAAAGTGTTATATAGAGATATACAAAAATAGTGTATAAATATGACATTAAGGTGTTCAGACATGTAACATTAAAAATTTGAGATTGTAGAGGAGGTGAACACAATGATGAAGAGCAGCAAGGACGAACATTCACATAAAAAATAAATATATTTCAGTAATTTTTTTTTTTAAAAATAAAATACAAATTGAAACCAATTTTTTTAAGTTCTCTCGGAAATTATTTTATATTTAATATTCAATTAACCAAGTTCAATTTGAGTTCCAACTATAAACTACAACTTATATCGTTCAATCACATTTTAATTCAAGAATCAATTAAATTTATCAGTAATTTTAATTTTTCGATTATGCATATTGATAAATTAACTTTGACATATTAAATCTCAAATAAATACATAAAAAAACTCTATCATACCAAAATAATTTTTTAACACAATCAAATTTTAGTTGCATAAATAATATACCAAAACAATACGTACCACTTCTATCAAGATAATAATAGTAATAAGGGAAAAAATTTAAATATGCCATTGAACTTTCAGAAAAGGCTCAATTATGCTATTAGTTAAAAATTTGGCTCATTTATGTTATCACCGTTAAAGAAAAGCTCCATTCATGTCATTATATTTTAACGGTGATTTTGCAAAACCATTTTTGATACGTGACCAACTATAGTTCGGCCACGTCATTAATTTTTTTACTAGAAAAATAAAAATAAAAAAATCAATTTTTATTCAGAATTTTAATTTTTTTATTTAAAAAATTGATCACGTGACTAATTATAATTCTGTCACATCATCAATTTATTTAATTAAAAATTAAAAAAAAGTTAATCCAATTTTTTTTTAGAATTATGATTTTTTTAATTAAAAAATTGATGACGTGACTGAATTGTAATTGGCTACGTGTCAAAAATGGTTTTGTAAAATTACATTAAAAATAATGACATGAATAAATTTTTTTTTTAACAATAATAACATAAATGAAACAAACTTTCAACTAATGACATATTATGTTTCTTTTTTAAATTTGACGATATATTTGAGAATTTGATGAAAGAAGGTACAAACGAACCCGATACGCACATAACAAGTGCCGAGAGAGAATAAAAGAACTGCGTATTTTAAACGCTCTGTGTACCTTTTCTGTCTTCTTCTTTTCCAATATTTATCGTTTTTCTGCAACTCAGTGCTCAAATTCGTTACTTCCCAGAAGATGGTAATCTCATATATCCTGCTTATGTTGATACGTTTTCTGAATTCAATTTTGGATGAATGTAACTTTTAGCCTGTAATTTTGAATTTTTTTTTTTGGTTTAGGGTTGTTGCAATTCCAAAAATGGTTACTGTTCTTTGTTTTTCCTTACTAGGTTTATGTCAAATTCTGTTATTTCTACTATATTGAGCTATGATTTTTTTGGGTATACATCTGAAAGTTGGTAACTTTCTCCTTTAATTGATAACTTTTTTGGCCGAGAACTTTTTTTGGGACAAAGGGAATAAGGGAGACTGGCAGTGCATCTGTGGTGGGAGCAGTGCCTTTGTGTAGCTTGGAATTGCATTTTTCTTTGTTTTTGTTTTGGGTTTTGGCCCTATATATGTTGCTCACACTTTGAAAATTGTGGGTG